>NW_006383011.1:19462661-19479648 GCF_000327345.1 Myotis davidii | reverse complement strand
AAAATTACATTGATAATTGATAACATCACCTCTCTCAATTTTTCTCTTATTCCTTTATATTCTCCCTCTCTCTTTATCTCTCTTTATCTCTCTCTCTCTCTCTCTCTCTCTCTCGAGAGAGAGAGAGAGAGAGAGAGAGAGAGAAAACTATTGAAGTCTGGTATAAGTTAACATTTGGGGAGATGCCTACCCTGTGCCTCCTCTTCCTATGTGAACTGTCACTCTCAGCCACAGGTTTAAGTTCCAGCAGATAAGCATCTTTATATCTTGTGATTTTTTAAAGGTTCTGTTACAAAGATATAACTAAGATGTAATGTGTAGATTGAACCCATAAATGACTACCAAAGGACCTTGGCTAGAAAAAATTGACAACTGAATAGAAATTTGAGTGCTTTGTAAACTCAATATAATACATTCATGATAATTTTTCTAAGAGCCGAAATATATGTTAAAACAATGTTGACTGGCTCAGAAATCAATGAGCAGTTAAGGCTAAATCTTTAGGCATAAATAGCAGGGTCCACAGGGATATAACTAAGTAAGTAGGGAGTTTTCCCTTTCAAAATCATACTCACCCGCCGTACGTTCGTTCTTGAGAAGGTATTCAAGGAAACTGGGCAGATAGCCTGACCTCAAATATCTATCCCATCAACTTCCCAAGGTCTAAACACCACCACTAATTGCCTGTCACTTTTAGTCGAGACAAAATAACTAGGTAGAAAAGGCATGGGCCTTAACTGTAGTGCATGATGAGCTAAAAAATAAAAATTTGTGTATTTGAAATAATTCATGAACAAATTAATATCGGATTCCATAGGAAAAGATTCATAAGCAATAGGAAATCAAAGAGATGAGTGTAAGAGTATTGAAAGGCTTCTTAGAAGAAGTGAGACTTAGAGGGAGCTCTCAGAAGGAACAAACAGGGAATAAAAGGGAATCCCTTCTAAGTTGGAAAGATTGAATGGAGGATGATGACAGGTCTGAGAACAGAGCTGTGAAGTGAGGCACATAACCCATAAGAAAAGCCAGGGCACTGCTGTAAACAAATGATTAAATTATCCTTGTTTCCTGTACTTTGAGTACAGGAATATGATGTTAAACGCAGAAGTGTATTAGCAGTGAAGGCTAAACAGATGTCTCATGTGAGTTTTAAAACTAAGACTGAATGGCTGTTTCCTGAAATACAGCCTGAATATAATTTAATAGATCAGAGAATATAGTTTTTACTCAAGCCCTAGGATGCTGGAAGAATCGCTGTGCTATCTAATGTAATTCTTGAATAAAACACACACACACGGAATAAAACAAAGGAAAATATTAAGCCCTTATTTATAAAAATTAAATAAAGATGTGATATCTGCCAGCTCTAAGAAATAGTAATTTTAAATATATATTCATGATACCTAGAGCAAGGGAAATATTTATTGCAGAACTGAAACTTGGAAAATCCAAGGAGACTCAATCCAATGCTTTTTTCCCCCCAAAAAAATGACAGTATATTTTAGAACTCTCAAGGAGAAATATCAAGTGAGTACATTAGGTTAGGGAAAGGGAAAATAGGCTTTCTCTTCTCACCTTCTCATGTTGTCTCTTTCTTGGATAGCATTAGAGAAAAGTACCTGAAAATATTTCTTAAACACTTTTCAAGTAAAAGTATATTGTAATGAGCTACATACAAAGTACATTTTGAGTGAAAGCATGGTATTCCTAATGACACTATTGACCTTTAAACAAAAATACAGTTTCCACTATTCTAATTTCTGTCATCTAACTACCTACTATGCACCTACTATGGCTTGCCATCAAAGAATTCAGCAACAAAGCCACATGCATTTTGCCTGGCCAGAGAGATAATTAATGAAATAAGATATTAGTAGACAAGAAAACTGAGGAAAAAAGTGGCTCAGTGGTTGAGCATCGACCTATGAACCAGGAAATCATGGTTCAACTCCCAGTCAGGGCATATGCCCAGGTTGCGAGTTCAATCCCCAGTGGAAAGTGCAGGAAGCAGCCAATCAATGATTCTCTCTCATCATTGATATCTCTATCTCTCTGTCCTTCTCCCTTCCTCTGTGAATTCAATTTAAAAAAATTTTAAGAATCCCTAAGAAATAAGCTTCATTATACCATTGTGTTATAGAATAACTGATTAGATGAGTACAAATAAAACAATGTAGTTAATATCTAAAATATTTATACTCCTTATGAAGGCAATATAGATATGTGAAGAGAAATAGCAGTATATTACAGTTATCTATTACTGTGTAACAAATAACTCCCCAAAATTTAGTGGCTCAGAACAACATTTATTATCTCACAGAATGTCAGATGCAACTTGCGTAGTTCCTTTGTTTCACAGTAATTCACAGGCTGCAATCAAAGTTTTGCCTAGGGGTTGACTGGGGAAGGATTCCTTTCCAAGCTGACTTTTGTGGTTATTGGCAGGAATTACTTCTTCTCATCTCTTACCCTGTGGGCCTTCCAGAGGGCAGTTCACACACAACATCATTTCATTAAACAAGCAGGTGAGAAAAGGGTGCAAACAAGAAGGAAGTTCCAGGCCTATATAACCTAATTCCTGAAGTGACATCCCATCACTTTTGCCATTTTCTATTAATTAGAAGTGAGTCACTAGGTCCAGTCTACACATTAAGAGAGGATATTACGCAAGGCATGAGTATCATGAGGTAGAGCTCACTGAGAGCTATTTTGGAAGCTGTCTATGGCACAGAATTTGGTAAGAAACTTTAAGATGAATACCATGGGTTGGTGGCAGAAATCTACATATATACAGAAATTGAGGTGTATGCTTGTGTTTGTGCCTGTGTGTGTGAAACACAGCTTGAGAGTAAATAAACTCATATAAACTGGTTCAACTTGAATCCAGTGTTAAACAGGGCTTTTCCCTAAAATCCTGAAATCAGTAAATAGGGCCAAAACCTGAAGGCTAAGGCGCTACACTCATCATCCATACACAGAAGAGAACACCAAAGGTTGGGATCAGACAGCTTCCCCAGGGTTCACAAGGCAACCACAGAAATGGACTTAGTACCACAAGCCATCTACCCTATGTACCTCCAACCTCTAAGAAGGGAGGCTGAGTAGGAATGGACCTAGGAGAAAGAGGCTACGGTTTCTACCTCCTACCCCCAACCCCCAGACAATTCCACAAGCCAAGCGAGAGGGACGACCCCAGGGGAATCTCTGTAGAGATTGGGGATGCCTTCAAGAAAAGGTGACCATCATTCCATTCAGTAGAAGAACCATGGCCAAGGAAGGGGAGTTGCTGACCTGCCCCTGTGCCCACAGAGGAGCAAAGGGAGCTGGAGAAAGATGGCAGTCATATGGAGAAGGATGTCCAACAGATGAGCAATCCTCTTTCTCTCCCTACCCCCGTCTCAAAGAAATACAGATTACTAATACAGCAAAAGCCCCATCTTTCTCCTTTCTTCCTCTCTCCTTCCCCAGAATTTGTATGTATTTCAAAAGCATGGTGTGGAATGCAAAGGCAAGTTGCAAAAGGATACCTATAGTTCATTAATATCTGTGTAAACATAGAACAATATTATGTGGTGTTTGATTAAACACACTTTAAAAATGTATTATAATAAACAAAAAAGAACTAACCAGTTAATAAGGATTTACTATATTACAAGCAATAAACAACTTGCAACAAAAGTTAGAATATACAGAACTGACATATCTACTCAAGGACATCAAAATATTTAAATTATTAGTCAATAGTAATGTCTTAATATACTCAAATAGCAAGAATACTTTTAGTACTATAGCTATAACTATTTTTCTGTTTCATCAGTTACACGTCTCCTTTAGTACATAAACCTAGAGTCTTACAGATATGAAAAATGCTACGTAATAAAATGCTTTCCTGGGTTGGACTTAGCTAGTAAATATAGTAATAAAATGCCATGGCTTGAGTCCCAGCTGATTTCCTTTGGTAGAAATGACCTTATAAAGTTTTTATCCAGTGGTATAAGCTAAGTCTCCTTTCTATTGCATTTTAAATGGTTTACAGGAGACATTGGGTCGGGGAAATAGAAATAGCAGAAATATGTAATATACCAGAGTTAATTCTTAAAATAATTGGTCAAGATATATGTACTACTTAATAAACAAAGATAATATCAACTATTCTAGCAAGTCTTAATTTTCTCTATAAGGCTGCTTGAATGTAGGACCTCCCCCCCAAATAAACTCTCCCCTCTCCTTCTTAGCATTGGATTATATTTTTGTTTTATTCTGTTCTCTATTTTGTGTTGGCTTTTACTTTTATATACCAAAAATGCCTAACACAATACTAGTCACATAGCAGGTGGGTACATAATTACAATTTGCATGATTTTAAATATTTTTGAAATAAAAAGTTAATTTGTCTTTGGCATGGGATGACCAAAGAGCAACAATCCCTCAAATTCTACTCTTAAATTGATAAGGGGCATGTCCCCATTCTCAGACAATGACCAACAGGACTGCAGCTGTAGCAAAGAACAGACAAGGGACCTATGAAAGTAGATGGGGGGGAAGTTTCTTGCTTTTGCTTGTACTCCTGCTCTCGGGTCTGATTTTTCTTGATGTTTGTTTGTTCATCCTGCCTCTGTTTCTGTGAAATATCCCTGTACCTTCATAACAAAATGCCCTTACACTATTTTGAATAGAATTTCTATTTCTTCTAATTAGGTATCTTATTTCCTTGGCATATAAATATGATTCCATAATACAACTCAAGAGTGTTTGAGTGGTTTTGGTTTTAAGGAATGAATCCTCAAAAGAAGCACCACGCTAAGTAGCCTTGTAATGGGAAGGGTTTCTTGGCCCTCAAGTAGCGGGGCCACAGCCCCATTTTAGGAGGCTGCCAGAAAAGCCAAGGCCAAAGGAAATAGGCTCCCCTGACATGCTCAGCCCATGAGAATGAAAGCCAATGAGACACTGCCATGAGCACTACTCACCCATTTCAGCCTAGAGCTTATCACTAGGTACATCATATTATTTGCAACTTTCAACTTCCGGGTAAGGGACTCTTGAGAAAGAATGGGGCCCTACCCTTTACCGATTTAAGAGTAGAATTTGAGGGATTGTGCTCTTTGGTTATCTTTCTGCTGTGGAGAATCCGGGTAAGGGACTCTTGAGAAAGAATGGGGCCATACCCCTTACCGATTTAAGAGTCGAATTTGATGGATTGTTGCTCTTTGGTTATCTTTCAGCTGTGGAGAGAGAAATAATACTGATGCACTTTAAGGGTAATAAAACACTAAATAAAATCAAGTTCCTGTATGTAAGGGGTTATAGACTGGACTCAACTTATGAGATCCTTCCTTTCCTTAAGTGCACATTAATGACTGCTCCGTAACAGACATGCAACGTGATTCTACTACTGAAGGGCATCAAGGTCACTAGATTGAACAGGGCATCCTCAGGACAATAAACCAGATACCAAGATTAAGGGGATGTTCCAGCATGAGAACTTGAAAGGCAGGATGAGCCATAGGGTAGAAACCCAGAACTCAGAAATTCCCAATTCTACTGTCTACTAAAGTGAGGACAATTTGAAATAACTTGTGCTTTATCAGGATTTTCACTTTTTAGAAAGAATCTATTCATTCCGTTGCCTGATGTCCCACAATTTGATAGAGCATGCAGCTTTCTTTGAAAACTGAGTCCTGGGCTGGGATCAGTTCAAAGGGGCATGAATCCTGTCTGCCCTGTCACTTTCAGCAGAAAGCAATGTTTACTTCCTGTTTTTCTGAGAAAAAGAAAAATTCTGAACTAGGTCCTTTTCAGTTATTTATGTAATAGATTTTTCTAAACACAACATAGTCTGTTTTTCAAGGAGTATCTCTTCCAAAGATGTAAGGAAATGAATATGCATGCATCGTTTTCCAGTGCCAGTGATGATCTAAATCTAAAAGTCAAATGGTTCTATGAATCTCTACTTTTGAGCCTATGCGGTCTAAGAGTTCCAAATCTAACAAATAATCTTTCCCACCAACTATGTACCCATCAACCACATGCAATTAACAGTATTAACTGACATTTTCCTGCTGTGGCTCCATCTTATGACAAGGGCACTCATTTTTTAGATAAAGGGTTAAGAAAGTTGTAAAGAAATGGTGACTTGTCCCCACACACTGTGGCCTTCGATTTTCCAAATCAAAGCCATCATCCAAATAACCAAACCAAACAGTGTATTTGAAAAACCAAAGGAGGCTTCAGAAGTAATCTACAAACTTCATTAAGTAGTTGCTTTATAAAGTGAAAGATAAAATGAAATTACAGGAAAACTTGACTATTTTAGGATTTAAAAAAAGATGAATTTTAGATAGTAAAGATAGAATATCTGGCCTGTTACAATTTTTTCTAATGCATCAACGTAATGTATGTTTCAAATTAAATTGTCTATGAGTCCCATTTATTGTTCTGAAAACATAAATCCTATTGGAATGGAATAAGAGTAGGTTGGAAAATTTTCAATTATGATGGTGAAAAAAAAAGCAATGGAATACAAATGAAACTCAACAACTAGTAACTCTTACTGCAGGATAACATTTGAAGTTTAACTGATCCCTGAGTAGCTTCCAGAGTAACTGGACTGAAATATATTGGACTGACAGTACCTGATATTAAGTTAAAATGCATTACTAAAGTCATATTTCAAAAAGACAAAAAAAAGAATTAACAGTACAGACAAAACTCATAATGATCATATAGGTATGTAAAATCAAAACACACCTGAGGGATTAACTGTCCTTTCTATTTTAGGTTGGATTTCAGTGATGCTGACATGCATACATATCAATCACAAAGAACTGTTATGCTCCATAAAATGTGCTCATTCCAGGTTCTGCATCTATTTTCAAAAGACAATTTTTTTAATGCGGTTGCATTTTTGTTAAATTAAATCATCTAAAAAGGAATGGCAGATCTCTAAAAATATGCCATCTTCTTTATTCTCTGTGAAGTCTACAGAATACAGTTAATTCTATTTCCACAGTAAGTAAACATCAAATGAGATTTTCTGCTGTTCTCTTCTAATGAAGAATTTTAATCTTTGATGCAGGCCTTTATCATCAAAGAATGTTAAATGCCTCTGTTCGGTCATCTCTGCAGTCAGAAGCAAAGAGACCGGCTAGGAGGGCCGAGATCTCAGAGGGTCCATTGCAATGCTATTTCCACTGAGGACACGGCAGCCATCTGCCTGCGCCTTCACTGCTGCCCCTCTAGGCTTAGTGACAGCAACCTTGGGAGCGAGTTCTTCTTAATTTCCTTCACACATTTGCACAATAAATCAACGTGCCAGCAACCTATGCCTAAGGTAGTTATTTTGACTGAAATAATCTACATCTTACCAAGGGCAGGCTTAATGTTTAAACTTAGGCAGCTCCAACTCCTCCACTGGATTCAGAACTCACCTTCAAAGATAGTTCTTGTTGACACACACTTGAAGATTTAGAAAAGCATTATCAGCAACAATTCCCAATTACCTGAAGAAAGAACTGTGAGAGTTAATAGTAATAAAATCTTTATTTGGGGTCCCTAATTCAAGTTCATTTGCCTGGGATTTTCTGAGAGCCCCACCTACTCCAATATGGCATGGATGCCTAAGACAAGATCTAAACTACTTAGAAACCGGGTGCAGGCGTACATATTCGAAGTCTTATTTTGCAGCACCGGCCTGGATTCCTATTCAGGGAAAGGGGAAAACAAACTTGAAATCTCTCATTTACACAATTTGTGGATTGCTCCCACTCACAAATCACTAATAACTGAGGAAAGACTGTGCATTGCAGATCTATGAATATAATGATCAGTTCAAACTACATCTCAGTTTTCCACTCCATTTATATGCTCTTTATATCCAAAAACAATTTGTGAATCTATTTCTTAATTTTGTTAAATCTACAGGGGTGACATTGGTTAGTAAAAGTATGTAGGTTTCACGTGTATAATTTTATAATACACTATCTATATATTGCATTCTGTGCAAAGCACATAGCATTTAAATGTGTATTGACCACCTGACTGCGGGCCAGGCACCATCATAGGCAGCATAGATGCAGTAGCAAACAACACAGACAAGTCCCCTACTATCGGGGAGCTTACAGTCTACAGGAGGGACAATGATAAACAATTAAAATCATAATTATTATCATTTCAGAAAGTGATCAAATGCTGTGAAGAAACTAAAACACAGGGATGAGTTGAAGAGTTAAGGAATAATAGTAGGTTAGCCTGGGGGTAAGAAACATCTCTGAACTGAGATTGGAAACAACATTGAACTGAGATTAATTAACAGGAAGTAGGTAGTCATCAATCCAATCTTCTAGGCAGAGAGAACAGGTGGAATGAATTTGGTACATTCAAGGAACAGAAAGAATATTAGAGTGACTAGATCCAGCGAGAGATGGGGAGAATGGTTAGGGATGACATGAGAAAAAAAAAAAATAAGCAGAAACAGACTGAGTTGAATTTTATAAACCATTGCAAGGTGTTGGATTTTAATCTAAGGATGATGGGAAGCCACTGAAGGTATTTAATGAAGGAAATTATATGATCTAATTTACATTTTAAATTTTCCTTCTAGACTCTGGGACCAGAGTGGTGGTTCACTCTGGCATGTCAGAACTTCCCTGGCCTGCAGTGACTTAAGGTGACCACACTCTGAATGCACCATAGGATGTACTTTATTCAACACCTATACATCACCGGCAAGGCTTAGCTACAGCCCCTTCCCGGGCATGAGGAGCGGTCACTCTTCCTGCCACTTAAAGCCATGTCACTTCTTGAAATAAAGCACCAACAATGCAAATAAATCCACCAATTGGACAGGCTGTAGCTGGACTCCAACTGCAGTTACACTGGAACACACATCTAAAGATGCTGAAAAATTCAGTGTGCAGAGAAGAGAAAGATAATAAATCCTGGTTTGTATCATTCGGTGATTGCACCAAGAAGTAGCAAGTCTATTTGTATTGAATACAAATCTGAAAGATAATGGGCTGTTGCCTAGCTAAGGGGGAAAATGCTTTACCTTACAATGGTCCTGATTGTTGTTTGTTAGAACACGAAGTGATTGATATTTGCTAATGCATATTGTTTAAAAGGCACATTTTTCTCTGGTGATTAGTGGCATTGAGCACTTATTTGGTGGGGAATGGGAGGGAGGCATGGGGGACATCTGTAATAGTATCAGCAATAAATAAAGAAAAATATAACAGGAAAATATAAAAGGCACACTTTTATGGGCTGTAGTCCTGTAAACAATTTTTTTAATGGTCATGAATTCTCAGTAAGCTGAAGCAGGAAAATAAAAACAAATCTCCAAGGTGAAATAGGCCTGCAGAGACCAAGCACGGGAGGAGGAAAGGAAAATAGTAATGACTGTGTCAGGCACCTCCAGTGATAATTCACCCATCTCTACTGTTGAAGGTACTACCTCTTTTTTTTTTTTTTCTCCCATTTTTTTTTTATTTATTATTAGTTAAGGTGTTACAAATGTTTCCTTATCCCCCCCACCCCCCATTAACCCTCAACCTCCCCCCGAAGGTACTACCTCTTTATTAGAGCTGGAGAAGCTGAGGCTCAGAGATGGTACAGAGCTTGACCAGTATCATACGATGAGTAAACAACAGAGCTATACCCAAGTACAGAGCCTGATTTCTCTCCATTGCACCATGCAAGGTCAAAGTCAACAATAAAGTCATTGGATGTTACATTCAGGAGTGAAGAGGTGAATCTCTGGAGAACCCAAGCATAGAAAGAACTCATGTGTCCTTCCAGGAGACCTTCCATTCCCACCCTGCTGTCCTTGGCTGCTACCAAGGTCTCAGGACAGGATTGCTATGAAGAAGGCAATTTGAACATGATCTCTCAGCCCCCCACTTTTGGTTTTGTATCCTATCCAGCAATGCCTTCCTGTTTTCTTTGTTATCTTGGCCTGAATAAATACCAACATCTGCTCTCAAAGTCTTCATTCATGTTAAGATGGAAGTAACTCATACCAAGCAGACAAATCTAAAAGAGATATTCATTTTATAAGAACGAGAGATTTAAATTATTAAATCTATCTCCATATCTTTTTCAAAACTGATTCCATAGACAGGGATAACTTGTAGAGAACCAGAACCTATCTCAGATTCTGAAATCAACTGCACAGATGGTACCTAAGGTAGACACTGATCCAATCATTGCCCCACCAAAGTTTGCTTGACTTATCTCCTACTCCTCTCCCGCTGCAGCCAACCCTTCCAAATATACTTTGTCTCTTTCCACTTCTGTAATTTAGCCACTGCCATAAATCCCCCCTGAAATTCTCTCCTTCCTCCTCTTTGTCTACAACTTATCCTTAGGGCTCTTTCTTGGGGCCAGTATTTTTAAATATGATAAACTAGAGGCCTACTGCATGAATTCATGCACAGTGGGGTCCTGCTGGCCTGCCCCCAACCAGGGGGAAGGGCACCAGTGGTTGACCAGCCCCACCCCTGATCAGGGTGCGGGGGCCAATCAGAGGCGGGGCCGGCCGGGGGGAGGAGCTGTAGGCGGTTGCCCAGTCAGCCCCACCCCCTGGTCAAACTCCCAGTTGAATTCCCAGTTGAGGGGACAATTTGCATATTAGCCTTTTATTATATAGGATGTTATTAGCATGACATACTTTTGGTGTAAAAAATTTTAAAACACAAAAACATATAAAGAGGAAAATTTTTTAATCAGTGTGATTCTATCACTGAGGTAACCACTTTTTATAAGCTTTGCTTGTCCTTAGGGCTTTTCTGATAATTCCAGGTCTCTGTCCTCAATCTCTCCTCTCTCCTTTTCCCTCTCCCTCTTTTCTTGAAACTCCTTCAGTTTACTAACTATATAATAGGCAGTTGCTTATTATTTATTCAGTTATATATACCCGTAAGAAATGTTTATTAAGCCCACCTATTCTGTATTAGGCATCATGCTACTAGTAGATTCCAGAGTGGTAAATGAGACAGATACGGTTTCTGCTTGCATAATATTTATAGTCTAGTCGAGTACCTATAATTATGACATATTACTTAATACAGCTAACTTTCTAATTTAACAATCCATGCATTTTATAAGTGAATGCTGTCTCCCAAGATTCTGTGAATTATCCAGTGAACTGAAACTCCTCGAGGTCAAAAAACACATAATGTCATTGTGATCAAACACATCGCCAGTACTACTTATCACAATGCTCAAAGGATACAAAAAGTCAAAAACTAGCATTTTCTTCATATCAAAGATAACTCCGATTATGTGGGAACAAAGCCCTATTAATGAGCATATTGTTGATTTGTGAATCTTCTATTACAGTCTGTTACATTCTATACAGACCATTTTAGCTAACAATACAGGATGGAGCAAAAGTGGGTTTTTGACCATTTTCCTCCATCCCACAGGATATTAATACCTACTATGCTTTGCAGAAGCCTGCTAGATTTCTTCTTTCTGGACAATCACAGCAATATCCTAGGGAAAAAATTTTCCTTTGTGTCTGTTAATCTTAAGCCTTTCTAAAAGATCACATTAAAATAAGACTATTAAGTCATACACACCTGTTTGAGTCACAAGACACTACAAAGTCTCAGAGTATATCATAACAACAAAAGGACTTGTATGCATGCATATTAGCATAACCAATGGACACAGACACTGGGGCAGTGAGGGCTTGCCCAGGATGGAAATGGCTGGGTCGGGGGCAGGGGGGGGTCAATTGGGGGAAAAGGAGACATATGTAAAACTTTAGACAATAAAAAAAAAACAGTATTCTGTACTATCATAAATAAGGAATTCTACAAAATCACATTGTCTGATTAACAAGATATTATATACAGACTGCTATATGTATATACACATTTTATACTTGAATTTAATACTAAACATATATTGAACATGGTCAATTTTTCTTTGACTATTTATAAAACACAGAAAAATCTTCCAAAATCTTGAGATTCTATTTTTGAAGATTACCTTTTTTTTTTTAATTGTGAGAGATCAACAGATTCCCAGCAATGCCAGTATCAGAATAGCTGGATATATCAGTTTTCACTATAAATGGTGCTATAGCAACCTTTATTTTTACCCTAGCAATTGTCCTCTTACACAGAAAAATTCTCTGGTATTTCAAGGATTAAATGCAACTTTATAAAGCGTTCTTTGTTAAGGTGATAAAAATCTTCCAGACAGTTGCACAATTTTGTGAATGTACTAAAAACCACCAATTATGTGCTTCAAAAGGATCTTATGGTACATGAAGTATAGCTCAATAAACAAGGGGTTATGCTTCTCCTTAATAAATAATCTAATTATTTAATATGCTGTGCTTAAAGTATGAACATCAGACTGTGTAATTAATGGTTTATTTGACCTGCCTTACATTAAAAAATGAGCTCCTTGAGGTCAGGAGTTGTATCCTCATTAAATTTTAAATTCCCAGCATTTAATATAATAATTGGCAAAAAATAGGCAACTAAGAAATGTTTGTTGAATCGACAGTAAATAAATACTTAATAAACAAATATAAATTAAATAACACTCATATAAAGAAAAACAAGTGTTGGGAGGTGAAAGAAAATTTAATAATAAGAGGGGGAAAGAGCCTTCTAAAATGAAAAGAGGAAGTGTACTAAAGTAGCAGGAAAAGACCAACTTTCTCTTCCAGTCTGCAAGTGGCTTAAATTGCCATAGTGGCAACTAATATGAGGACTTTTAGATTCATAATCCATTTTGGACTTGCCCCTGAATCTCAGATGGTTGATCGCAGCACAGAATTCTCTTTAAATTCTGAATCTGGTGGCAGAATTAACTGAAAGAAGAATAAATTCTTTTTTTCTCTCCTTAAATACTAAGAATTGTTTGCATTATGCTTAGAAAGACAAAGTCATTTTGCAGCTCCACTATTCATAAATATGTGTCTTAGAAACTTGCTGAACACAGCAATAATAAAATGTCCCATTTCCACTGGCTTTCTTCAGAGAAGAGAGAAAGCAAAATTTAAAAAGAATTTTTAATGGCTGCAGAAATCTTTGGCTTAAAAAAGCAAAGTTTCAAAAAGTATGCAGGAAATTAAATCCAGTCCAAAAGCCCATGATTAAAAAGTTGCCAGGCTATTTTTCATGGCCATCTAAGTGATCAATTACGTAATATCTATGAACTTGGAGCCAGGAGACCATGATATCAAGTCTTTGTCTTTTGTAAATCATTCCAACTCTCTGAGCCCCAGTTCCACGCTGTAAAATAGAAATATCTTCCCAGCCTGCCTCCCAAGATTATTTTTAGAATCAAATGCATACACTTGAACATTTTTTTTATCAAACACTATTCTGGCATCAATGACACAGCTGTACATAAAGCAAAGTCCCAGCCCTTCTAGAGCTTACAATCTAGAGAAAAAGACAGACAGAAATCAAATAAGTAGATGAATATGTATCTTCAAGGTGTAGTGAGTGCTCACAAGAAAGGTAAGCCAGGATAAGGGGGTAGAAAAGGGCAGGGTAGTCACGTGTTTGTTCTGGGAAGAGAGACATTCTCTCTCTGAGGGACTGACTTCTGAGAGGAAATCTGAGTGAAGTAACCTTTTCTATCTTTCACTCCTTGCTCCCTGCCCCACATTACTCCAGTCCAGCCCACTGTCCTCTGAACAGCTCGCAGTATTTCCCTGCTCCTCTTCACTTGTGCCATAACCTATACTCAGATTTCCCTCCATACCCACCTTTAATATCCCTCCATACCCACCTTTCTATTTTAAAGGCAATTCAAGCCCAGCCAGTATGATTCAGTGGTTGAGTGTCAACCTATGAACCAGGAGGCCACAGTTCGATTCCCAGTCAGGGCACATGCCCAGATTGCAGGCTTGATCCCCATTATGGGGCATGCAGAAGGCAGCCAATCCATGATTCTCTCTCATCATTGATGTTCCTATCTCTCTCTCTCTCCCTCTCCCTTCCTCTCTGAAATCAATAAAAATATATTTAAAAAAAATAAATAAGGTAATTCAAAATACCACCTCAGGAACTGATGTGATCTCCTTAGCCTCTGATTCCCAATAGCACAGCAATCATGGATGCATCTTTTTCACTCCTCCACCATGTAATTAATGAGCACCTACAATGCCTTTTACCTCACATTATGGTTATGTCCCTCTCTCTTACTTCACTTTCTACCCTACTAAATTATAAGCTCACTAAAGACAGATACCTTTTCAGCTTTATATCCTTTATAGAACCTGCCACAATGGCAGGCATCTAGGGGACTAAATCCATATTGTCTGAATGGAGAAATGTTTGATTGCTGTGCCCTAAATAGGAAGCACTATCTCAGCTCTCTTGAAAAAGAGAGAAATGAAGATCAGCTGTCCCACAACCCTTCCGATCCATCTTAGAATTCTCCTACCTCAGAATGACATGTCCTATGGAAGGATTGTGGTCCCCCTCAAATTTGTTCTCACTTCCCTCTATTGGGGTCCATTAGAGTGTAGATAGGCAAGGGGTATGGGTCTACAGTGCGCTTACATCCAGTTTGGAACCAACCCAAGCCAGAAGGATGCAGAACCCACTCTGAGCACCTTGTAGACTTAGAAGTGACAAGGCAAGCAGAAAAAAAACCTTTGACTTTAAGCTCGTCAGCACTGGAGCCCCATCCACTACAAATTCCATGAGGTCCCAGGAAAGGCAAGGATGGGACCCAAGTCCTGGCTCTATTTAACTCCTCACTCCTGATATATGAAATCTGTGAGAACAAAAGAAAGAATGCTGTGAAAGACAAAGTTAAAATAAAATAAAGAGATGTCCAAAAATGTTAATTGGAGGTTAAAGAAATTGTATAACCATTTTGAGAAAACATCAACTTGTTCTGTCAGTGAGTGTGAAACTACCTCAGTTGTTTGTCCAAGGGTGCTAAAGCTACAAGAATATCTAAAAGGAAGTTAGTAAAGGAATTTGGACAAAATTAAAAAGCTTGTGCCAATTTGCAGTGTTCATACAACACTTTAATACAGTGGTTCTCAACCTTCTGGCCTTTAAATACAATTCCTCATGTTGTGACCCAACCATAAAATTATTTTTGTTGCTACTTCATAACTGTAATGTTGCTACTGTTATGAATCATAATGTAAATATCTGATACACAGGATGGTCTTAGGCAACCCCTGTGAAAGGGTCATTCAACCACCAAAGGGGTCACGACCCACAGATTGAGAACCGCTGCTCTAACATCACTACCTGAATTCTACAAAAAGAAATCCAAATTTGATTAACTTTTGGTCTCCAGATTTATGAGTATTTGATCTCAATGAGTTCTGTATTTTTTTTTCTACAATTCAACATGTTCTAAATATGTTACAGTGACAGTCGCTGGTATTATGGAAGGTTATTTCCTTTTTGGTTGTTGTTACCCTGACTTTAGGTAAAAGAGTTAAGTGTAATGGCATAGCCATTTAGAATCTCATTTCACTGATGTCAGTATTGCAATTAATTACACTGAAAAAGACTTGATGCATCTGAAAAAAAGATCAAGCATGTGGAATAGTACACAACTTTTAAGTACAAATTCTGAATCTTAATTTAGAAGGCCCAGTACTCACATAACCCCTACAATGTAAACTTTCTGACCTTCAGATAAAGCCTTAGAAATGTTTAACATTTGTTCCATAAAACACTAGAATAGAAAGTATATGCTTGCTTCCCTGGGGCTTCATCATTCTCCAGTGTTTTATGAAAACATTTGTTTCAATTTCTGAGTTGTGGGGTCAAAATGGTGTAACCAAAAGCTTTAGATCATATTTTCTTTGTATTAGAGAAGATCTGGATTGATCATCTTTTTGTGCACAGCATATATCAGAGTGGCGGGGAATGTTTTTTCATTGTATAAAACTTCCCACAACAAACACCACCAGCAATATATTTTTTTAACAACTAAATGTAACGCACACATTATTTTCTTCAAAGTCTAATAATGTGTAAAGTTAACAGTTTCCTACGACTTTTTAGAACTATAGTCTGAAACTACAATTCACAATTCATGTTTGTGCACACACAAACACACACATTAAATACTCTTTCGGCCACCCCACCAATGACTTTTATAGGTAGGTTCTGAAAACCAACAGAGACAGGTGGGGTTAGGATAAATTTGTGGCTATAAAATGAAGAAAGGAGATCCAGAGAGAATATTCTAGAACAGCAATAATTTGGGAGCCAAAGAGACTATCCAAAGAAGCATCCATCCAAGATAAGGAGAACCAGTTGTAAAAACATGCCCCTAAACTAAATAAAACCAGACTCATAGATACAGAGAACAGATTGATGGTTTCCAGAGGAGAAGGTGAAAAAGTGAAAGGATTAAGAAGTACAAATTGGTAATTACAAAATAGTCACAGGGATGTAACGTACAGTATAGAAAATATAGTCAATAATATTGTAATAATTATGTATGATGCCAGGTGGGTACTAGACTTATTGAAAAGATCACTTAGCATAGAACTGTCTAATCACTCTGCTGTACACCTGAAATGAATAAAATATCGTATGTCAACTGTAATTGAATTTTTTTTCGGGGCACTGTGGGAGCAAGGGAGGGAGGGGAAGAGGAGGCGGGGAGGCAGAAGACCAGGACTAGGGGCCCTAGTTTGCACAAATTTTGTGCACCAGGCCTCTAGTAGTCAATAATATTGTAGTAACTGTGTATGGTGCCAGGTGGGTACTTGAAATATTGGGTTGATCACTTTGTAAAGTATATAATTGTCTAACCACTATGCTGTATACCTGAAACCAATAAAAATAATATTAAATATAAACTGTAATTGAAAAATAACATTTTTAAAAAGAGGGCTGACAGATTACCACAAATTTGTAATTAAGATGTTATAAATACTAGTTGTAATGTTTTTCTTGTTTCATTTTCTGCATATTTGTGTTGTCCTAATTTTTTTTTTCTTGCTGTAAATTATTTTAATAGTAAAAAAGTA
>NW_006383011.1:19462203-19462611 GCF_000327345.1 Myotis davidii | reverse complement strand
GAGAACCAGTTGTAAAAACATGCCCCTAAACTAAATAAAACCAGACTCATAGATACAGAGAACAGATTGATGGTTTCCAGAGGAGAAGGTGAAAAAGTGAAAGGATTAAGAAGTACAAATTGGTGATTACAAAATAGTCACAGGGATGCAACGTACAGTATAGAAAATATCTATATATATAAAAAGCTAATATGCAAATTGTCCACTCAGGAGTTCGACAGGGAGAGCGATTACAAAATAGTCACAGGGATGCAACGTACAGTATAGAAAATATCTATATATATAAAAAGCTAATATGCAAATTGTCTGCTCAGGAGTTCGACAGGGAGAGCAGACATTCAATAACTCGCTATGATATGTGATGACCACCAGGGGGGCAAGGAACATGGCAGACAACCAGCGGCGGGC
>NW_006383011.1:19457403-19462095 GCF_000327345.1 Myotis davidii | reverse complement strand
GGCAAAGCACAGCACAGGAAATACAGCAAAAAATACTGTAATAACTATACTGCCGGACAGGTACTGGGAACATCTGGGGGAATACTTTGTAAAGCAAGTGACTGTCAAACCGCTACACTGTACACCTGAACCTAATACAAACTAATATTAAATATAAACTGTAATTGAAAAATAACATTTTTAAAAAGAGGGCTGACAGATTACCACAAATTTGTAATTAAGATGTTATAAATACTAGTTGTAATGTTTTTCTTGTTTCATTTTCTGCATATTTGTGTTGTCCCAATTTTTTTTTTTCTGGCTGTAAATTATTTTAATAGTAAAAAAGTACAAATAAGTGTTATTTGTTTTCTAGGTTGTAACACCCAGATTTGTGCTCTCACAAAAAAGAGTTCAGAAGTGGGAATCAGAAGACCTGAGTTTGAATACAAATCTGTTTGCAGTCTAATGGAATGGCTTTAAGGCCCCCAACCTCTGCAATAATAACCACCACCTATTGACCTAATGAACATGTACTCTAGATCAGACACTTTCCCCAGTGCTTTGCCTGTGTTACAAATATGTATTCCATCAATGATGTAAATAGGTCTGTTCCACCTTTATATAGATGAGAAAACCGAGACCTAAAAAAATTAATTGCCTAAGATTATAAAGCTAGCAAATCGTAAAACTAGGATTGGAACTCAGAATTGACTCCATGTCTCCTAACCTTTTCACTTGTAAAATAAAGAAAAACTGTGCTTCTTGAACTTTTCTACTCGGGAGTTCCCTGGAAGGCAGAACTCTGTTACTTAGACCACTGCTTAAAACATAGTAGGTACTCAGTAGATATTTGTTGGGTGCAAGTATCTGCAGAAGAGACTGAACTCATGGTTTTGAGAATTCTGGAAACATTTTCAGAAGTCACTGTTTCACCTTCAACCTTAAATTTCTTTAAAGTCTCAAATTTTAACTTGAAACTTTATGGGGGATTCGTAGTTGATATTTTATAAATGGCACAGATATGGCTTAAATAATAGTGTCACAATGTGTAGTTTAATCTAAAAATCATTTTTCAAACTGTTCAACTCTTAAGTAATCTTAATCTCCTTTCCCTCACCAAATAAGTAATATTGGTGATTCTACATATTTATCCTATGGTCTCTTGCATGCCTGGCACGCCTTACATGCCACCATGGGTACGTGCACTTGGGCTATGTAACATGGATCTAAGTGGCCTCTAATGTTCTCACTAGTTCGAAAATACTCTGCTTTTGGAAAAGAACACAATCCACCACACAAAACTGAACTAATGAGACAAATAGTGGAACTTCTTTGTTCTGGACATAAAGATTTTATGTCTAACATCTAAGATTATATTAGCTTTTGGCAGCTAAAATAAATTAACTCATTTTAAGCTTGTAATGAATTAAAAGTCCTAGACCTTTCTTACCAGAACTACTGTAAACTAGATACACCCTACCTTATACTGGCATATTTTTATTTTTTGAAGCTCTGTGCAGGATTTTCCATTACTTCCCTAATAAAATTAACGATTAGGTTCAGGGCATCACTCCAGTCTGTTGAGAGCTATATTGAATCCAATTGTGTCATCTATCATAGTAGCCATAGGACAGAAATTTTTCAAATATGCCTTCTGTGTCTTTATTCAAAGCATTTATTAAAAAACAAGCCAGTGCAAGACAGAGCTTTAGGGCATGCCACCAGGCACCTTCATCTAGGTCAAAGATATTGGTGATTGAAAAGGATCACTTGCCTAAGTTAAAGGATATATCAAAATCCATGTGTGGGCATGAGATATTTCTATATTTTTAAAAAGAAGGTAAATTAGCTTTAAAGGACTAGACCAGCGGCTCTCAACCTGTGGGCCGAGACCCCTTTAGGGGTCGAACGACCCTTTCACAGGGGTCGCCTAAGACCATCAGAAAACACATATTGTTTTTGTGATTAATCACTATGCTTTAATTATGTTCAATTTGTAACAATGAAATTGGGGGTCACCACAACATGAGGAACTGTATTAAGGGGTCGCGGCATTAGGAAGTTGAGAACCACTGGACTAGACACACTGAACTAGGATGACAAAGGATAATACATCAGCATGCCAGGTACTGCTGATGAGTTACCTGTGAATTTGTCCATCTGCACTTTCATCCACTTTTGTTTGTAGGATATAGAAAAATTGTTGACCGTATGAGCTTCTAAATCAAGAACTCTGAATGATTTAGTTTCATTGCTTTTTCTCTGAGTTCAAAAACAATAGGCTTTTTTTTTTTGTTTCCTGGAAATTAACATCCGTTTCACTGGTGCAGATTCTGGGATTCTCCTTTTATCCTTCGCTTCTATCCATCTATCGCAGATGTTAACAAAGCCACTCATACCCCTTTGGTCTTCCCCAAGGTCACTGCACAGTTCCTTCATTCTCTGCCAAAGGAGACTGCCCAAACCCAAAAGCAAGGCAGAAGGAATTTGCCAGAGGGCTAATGCCCCAGGGCACGCTATTAAGGGATGAAGTTTGGTGGATAAATACCCCAGCTGCTTCTCCCTTGGTGAGACAATTCTGAGGCACGTTCCACAGTCTCTCAGAAGGACACAAAATGGCATGAACAACATTTCCAACAGGCACAACGCACTAATCAGTGCACCTTTGTTGTTTCTCTTCATCTCATTTCCCCATTCCCATTCTGCGCTTCCTGGAATCACTTCCCAAAAACCTACTTGCACCCCAAATCCTTATCTCTGGGTATGCTTTGGAGAGAATCAAAACTAAGACACTATCTCTAAGCTCCCAAATTGATCCATCTGTGCAATTTTTTTTCTAAAATTACTGAGTTTGTCCAATCAGATCAAATGTTATTTCACTACCCATAGATGCAATGCATTTGTGCATACAGACTAGACATTATTGAAACACCTATGTAAGGGTGTTTTTTTTACTACTGCTCCATCTCTCTTGTGCTTCAGTGGCCCTTTCTCATGTTTATTCTACCTTTTACAATATGAAATTCTTTTTGCCAGAGAAGAGGAAAACAAAGTAAAAGTTAAACAGTATTGTCTTTTTCTCTCTCAAGATGCTGTAAGGTCATATTGAAAGTCTTCAAAAGAACCCACGGTTAAAAATATAGCATTAGCACTAAGCAATATCCAAATGTTTAGTTGGAAAGGTAAGTTAACCATTTATGAGACAGCACCTATCTATTGAGATACAAAGAGACTAACCACTTTGGCAAATGGGAATGTTATGTTTTTATCATTCAAGGACCTAAATTCCAAAGTAGGGTTTTATTATTCTTTCAACACACACTTCTTTGGTTCCCAGTATGTGTCAGGCACTGGACTAGAAAATGGAGAGCTACATCTGCAAACAAGTTATGCCCCCTGACTCTAAGGAGTTTACAGCTCAGTGAACAGTTCCGGGCTACGTATGGAGAGGAGCCATCCATTTGACCACTCCACACCATTCCTATAGAGCCTTTCAAGTTAGATCTTGAATTTCTATAGGACCCTATTCCATCAGAAGTAAATTAGTCTCATATAAACAGATACTTAATTCATATCCTAAAGCCTCTGGGTCCTTTCATAAACTGTCATATTCTTCCTCCTATACCTTTTTGTTGTTGCTTTTTTTCACTTTTTTTGGTTTTTTTTGTTTGTTTTTACTTTTCCATTACAGTTGACATTCCATATTATTTTGTATTAGTGTTAAGAGTACTATACTTTTTTACCAGGTGATCACAGAGAATGTATCCCACAGCTCCAAGAATTCTTTGTGATGGTCTATTCCCTTAATTCTCTTCCATTGGAATGTTTGGTTGGACTGAAAGTGAATGGCACCTTATTAAAGGCACAAGAGGATTATGCCTGAGGGCAGAGGCCTTGAGGAGAGCCTGTGTAAAGGGCTGGTCCTCTGGGAAGCCTGCCAGATAGCACATACGCCAAACGGCCACCTGGAGTCAAGAACATCAGATGCCTGAGGAAATAAACCACCAAGGGCACCTTTTCTGACACTGCCACAGAGCAGATCTATTCCAAATGAGCCTGGCACTCAACTGCATTCAACCTCGGTAAGAAACCAAGTTCCCACCATAGGGTTCCATGTGCTAACCATGAAGACGGACTTAGGGGCATGTCACTTCCGATATTGCTGGTCTTTGCAAGAAACCTTTTCAGACTAAATACAAAAATAGTTCCCTATAGACATATTGCTTGTGGTTTCGTATACCGTTTATAATGACCTTTTTCAGGAAATGTGCTGTTTACACGACTCATTCCTTTTTTTAGACTAGAGAGCAATTGATTTTAGAAAGCCCAGCTATTAAAATACCTCAGTTTAAAAGACGAAATGCCACTTTCTATTATGTTTCTTTCATTAAAGTGAGTCGGATGTATCATTGCTGTTTAAGTAGAATCGTTTAACAGATTTATTCTGGGAGAAAACACTTCAGGAAAGCACAGTAAGAGTTTTTTCAAGTCCTTGCTGTGGGAAAAAAAAAAAAAAGTCTGCTAATGTCCCATTTCCCCGCCAGCTGAATACCTATGATATCCACTGCTGAGATGATAAACTATGAAGACAGAGACACTGGTTTTCTGATCCCATACTAGCTTCGTGGCCTGAAGAGATTCACTGGGTCTTTCTGAGACTGTTTCCTTTTCTTAAGTGGATTCTTTAAGGACTAAAAGAGATGACCTATA
>NW_006383011.1:19439728-19456704 GCF_000327345.1 Myotis davidii | reverse complement strand
TTACACCGATGGCATTTTAATACAGAAGACAATCCAAATTTGTAAATTGTCTACATCTCAAGGTAAATGTTCAGACAATATTTAAAAATTTAGAGATGAAAAAATCTCAATATGTAAAATTCAAAATTTACAACAAGAAAATCAACATGGAACCCTATTTTTTGGAGGACGTGGGTATTGCTGTTCCACCTTTAAAGAATTCTTTATTCAACGCTCAAAAACATAAACTCTGAGCATGTAGCAGAAGCATCTCCATACACTGTGTTTCTGTAGTCTGGTCTAAGCAGAAATGTTCTACTGGATACAAAAAGTTATTTGTTGGAAAAAGTAACCATTTGTCAATTGGTGGCAACTTAGACGTCTGCAGTTCATTAACGTGCTTTGTTGTTTAATTGTCACATGATGTGAGGGCACATTGGGACCCACAGATTCCTCAAATTATGGATTTCTTTTTCTGATCGATGAACACTTTGGATTTTTTAATGAAATAAACAGCAAAGATGAAACTCCACTTGCTGTGAAGGTCATAATCACCACCATGAGAATAAGTTCTTTTTAGTCAAGAATTGGGATGTTTATGACGATCTCTTTAGGTAACATAAGTTTAAGATGACCTCTTATAGATCCAACTTATCACTTCTTACAGGTGGAGTTAAATCAGAGAAAGATGTCAATGCTCAAGCAAGGGCCATTTTATGAATACTGAACAACCACCTTGATATTTTATGCTCCTTTAATTTGTTCCCCTTTCAATTAAAGAAATCCATTATTCTGAGCTCTCCAGTTTTCTTCAACGCTACATAAAATAAGAAATTTAATTTTGCTGTTTGACTCTGAAGCAGACAGATGTTTAAGAAATTACAGTTAACGTCAATATATGCAAATCTGACTTTTCCTAAAGGGAAAAATATTGTTAATGATATTCTTACAACTACAAATTGGTCTTCACCTAAGAAGGTCATTTTAAGAAGAATTATCTATTATTCAAAATGAACACAGATTTAGTACAGAATTGTCTACAGTGCTTCTTGGGCATATTACTCTAATGATGGGAAAAATCTCAGAAAATTTACTGAAAAAAACTCATTCCAGGAATTCCAATGATCCATTCTACTGAGTCATCAGTGCCCTACTTACTCAATATACACTCTTGCTACACCCCATTTCTACTGGGAATGATCCCTGCCACCAATTTGGTGATTGGTTTCATTATTTTAATATGTCTTACAAATAGGGACATTTATAGAACCATTTCATTTTAGAAAGACTTGAACCAATTTCTAAGCATTTTTTTTTAAAAAAATAAATAAACAGAATTTAGGGAATAGGCATAAATTCAGGACCACCAGTACACTGCTTTGTTATCTCGCTGTTTAAAAAATCTCAATAATACACTGGAAGACTTATGGAGTGTTTTGCTTTGGTTTTTCTTTTCTGTTTGTTGTTGTTGCTATTGTTTTTTGTTTTATTCTGATGGTTGGTTGAAATAGCCTGAGTCCATAAAGTTGAAGAAAATTATCAAATCACTGGCCTGGGCAGCAAGAGATAGTGAGTGTGTCATTAACTGCATGGATGACCTGCACTATCATTTAATCCTTTAGGACCTCAGTGTCTCCTATGCCAAAGGGACATGGTTGAACTAATAAACCATTCCTAATATCATAGTTTGTATTTATAGCTGTTAAATATTAGGACTCATCAAAAATGTTCTAATATGACAATCAATTTTTTAATAAATATTTTTAAAGATAACTAAGGTAAGAGGATAGCCATATATTTGCACGTATCTCAAAGAAAAGTTCAGAAGGATACATAAGAAACAGTCCATGGGAAGAAATTGTGTGAGTGGGTGGATGGGGGGAGGGGACTTTATCTCTTTACCTTAAATTCTTCTGTAAGAATGTTTATACCATGAGCATGTAACTTTTGCAATTAAAATAAACTAGATAAAATATACATGAACACTGCAGTACATATATTAAATTTAATGATTTCTCCAAAATTACTATTTTTGAATTTCAAATATGCAATTATTATCCCATGGCTGTACTAATATTATATGATCATTTTCTTCAGAAAATATATAGGTTTAAAGTCGTCTTAATCCTGATGTTCTCTCCCGTAAGCCTGCTTATTCAGTTTCTACTTAACTTTCACGTCCTGTTCACCTATCAGCACCTTCTCCTCCTTCCTTGACTTTTCAAAAGCAACTCCACTCCAGGACCTTCATAGTAATGTAGTCATGTCCAATGTCTCTCTCTCCCCCTAGACCCCAAAGAGAGAGACTTGTCTTACTCTCCTTTACTTCCTCCCAAATCCTTAGCACAGTGCCTGGCATTGGGTGGTGGCTCTGTATATTTTATCCCTACCACACATTATGATGAAATCTGACACCTTATAAACTGTATTTGAGATATTTTTAATGCCATTGAAAACATAATAAGAAAAAGAAAATCGTACTACCTACTATAAACATGTGCACCTTATGAAAAGTAACCATTTGAGCTAAATGTCAGCGTAAGTATGTTAACTGAATATGGATCCAGTTCGTTAGTCCTGGTTTGCTTGGGCTTACTGGGTAGACGCAGATTCATGGATAATGTCCAAGGAATTCTGTCATTTCGATTTTTTTAAGGAATTTTTTCTAATCCAAAAATGTGAAGTGACAGAAATTAAGCTTAATGAAAGATAATGTGTGTTGGAGTGGGTGGAATAGTAAGAATCAGAATTGTGGTTTCTATACACCATTGCTAAGGTCAGAATCAACAAGCAGCCCACTTCTCAGAAGAGAAAGCTGAGACCCGAGATTGAATCAAAGAGGCAGCTCATTTGAAATAGACTGTAACTTGAACTGGTCCAGGAAATGGAAACATAGAATTCAAGTTTCCTTTGTAACACTCACACTCCGTGCCAATTTGGACAAGTCACTTCAGTTTCTATGAGCTTAATTTCCTTATAAATAAAATAACGTTTTTCATGCCTACCTACAGGGTTACTGAACAGATTAAATGACATGGTGTATATAAAAGGAACCTATAAACTATTTATTGTATACGGATCATATTTTATTTATTATAGGAATTTCCTCAATAATTTCTCTTCCCTAGCCCCATGGGTTGGGTGAAGTACCACGGTGGAGTGGGAATATGCTAATGTGTGGGAACCACCAGTTCCGTCTTCCATGCTCCTACCTTTATAAGTAAATAACAAAAAGCAGTGCCTTAACCCCTGCCTGCTTCAGTTCCCCACTGAGGAAAAAGATTAACAAACAAGAAACTAATATATTTACATTTAGTCTAGAGATATTTGGAATAATCAAATAGAAAAATGGCTGCAAAATGCTTTGCAAAGCAAAAAGTTTTCAACTAAGACAGCATATTTGTGTCTTAAAAGTGGGTGACAGAAAGGTAAGTGATTCATGCTAGAATGTGCAGCTTATATCTTATAGGAAGAAACTAGGCTAGCAACTAATTTCAACTTTCTTCCACTAAACTACCTGACTATGTGAATAAATAGGTCATGCACACAAAATACTGCTCAGAAATGTACATAAAAACTATAGAAATGGAAGCTCTATTTTCTCATAAGAAAGCAGAAATATTTACATAAGTGAAAAGATTAAAATAATATTCATACATCAAGGCATTACATTTCAATTGCATTTACTATGAAGCAAAATACATTTACTGTATGTATTTTACAATGACTTCACTGACCACTGACTACTTTATAATAACTACTGGTTTCCAGCCTCTCATCCACTTTCCATGAAAACCAAAAACCCTCTATTTCCAAGTCTCATGTTTGGGTATAGCTGCTGCTTGTCCTGTTTGTGAAAACAAGATTTTATTTAAAAATTGATTTCTCAGTCTGGCCCAAAATGTTCTTGAGCATTAAACAACTAACAAAAGCAGCCCGAGTGTCTTGCAATCCAAGTTTCTAATAATCCTTATCGATTAAGGTATAATGAACTGCAATTGTTTACTTAGTTTTGGTTTTGATGTGTTTTATTGTAAAATATCAACTTACTACAGGACATACTTCCTGATGTTTTTGCAAGTTTCCACTGAGTTTAAAGATGAATTTTTGAATTCTTTTAATGCTTTGAAATAATAATGAAATAATGACTTCACACATTGATTAATTGAACAAGGGTACATTATGTGTCTTTTGTATTCATTTCCCTCTCCAGAGATAATCGTTATTCATTATCCAAATTTACTATTATGACACAAAAATGGTTCCAAACAAAATTGCTGATCCTTGTTTACATACACAAAGAGATTCAAAATATAAATCTTCATATTAGCACAGTTTGTAAAATGTCATTCCATATGTGATCACTTCCTATTCTGTAATTTCTGTCAACAACTGAAAAAAAAATCACCGAATTATTATAAGATTTTGCAAAAGTACCTACCCTCTTTCCAAAAAAACTTGCCTTTTACCAGATTTGAAACAAACACAAGCTTGGAAACGCTACCTTGCTCCTTTATTTAAGGCACTACTATCCTACTGTGCTATAGTTACTTGTTCACATTCTTCTCCAACATTGGATCATAAACTCCTTAGGGCGAGGCCCATGCATAATCCATCTTTATAATTCATACAGCTTGGCACCGAGGAAGTGCGTCAAAAGCGTTTGTGGAGTTGAGATACATAACAACCCATTCTGGTATTCAACTTCTGCCTTGGCTTCCCCTACAACCTGGTGACACAATATTTGAAAAAGAATAAAAAGAAAACCTTCCTCATAAAAATGGTGAGGATCCTTTCAGAAAAGGTAGTTTAAGGGCCATATCTGGATTTTCAAAAGGTATTCTTTGAAAACATTCTGAATCACTATATTACATCGATACATTTCATAAATGGCTCTGATAAATAAAAAAAAAAATCTCTCCTATTCCTACCTAATTAGCAGAAGTTTAATCTTCTCATTAATAAATCTCCAAGTCAGATCACTCAGGAGTGGCTCCCACTAGGCCAGAGGAGTATAAAGGTAGCTGAGCTCAGTCAAAGCCTGTTTGAGTATTAAGGCTTATCTTAGATGGGGGTACCATGAACCCTTTTTGCTGTCTTCACTATACCTTTGTAAGGTCTTTATAGGGTAGAGTCAAAATAACAGAAGCCAGATTTCTGGGCTTCTGACTTTATCAGGAACCCCAATTAGATATGCTCAGGAGTCATGTTCCCATACCTTTCCTGGCTTTTGACTCAGCAATGTTCAATTTAGTGTATACCACTGCACCAATCTTTTTGGTCCACACCTCCTTACAATTTAATGTCTACCACTGCACCAATCTTTTTGGTCCACACCTCCCTACAATTTAGTGTACACCACTGGCCAATCTTTTTGGTCCACACCTCCCTACAATTTAGTGTACACCACTGGCCAATCTTTTTGGTCCACACCTCCCTACAATTTAGTGTACACCACTGCGCCAATCTTTTTGGTCCACACCTCCCTATAAAGATTAATAATAACAAATCTCCATAAGGTCTAGATTTAAAAGAAAATATTCCTTTCCATGCATTTTCTTTTCAATACATCTCATATTACACAGGGAGCCATAAACTCTGCTTATATGTAGTCCCAAGCCTTTAAGTTTCAGGAGCAATGTAAACTTAACCATGTAAACACACACACACAGCACCAGCACCTTAACCACCACTCACCACTACCACTAGGCCAATAGTACAATTTGGGAAACAAAATAGAAAATTATATATATATGGCTAATATGCAAAGTGTCTCCTCGGGAGTTCGCCCTGGAGACCAGGAGTTCAACCGCTCACTATGATGTTCACTGACCACCAGGAGGCAGCATGAAAATGGCAGGCAACCAGCAGTGGTAGCAGGGCACTGAGGGACCAAGGGAAGGAGGAGGTAGGGAGGCAGGGAACCTGATCTGTCCTGATTGTCAGCCAGGCCTAGGGACCCTACCCGTGCATGAATTTCATACACTGGACTGCTAGTGTTACTCATAAAACAGCTAAGCAGATGAGAAAGAAACTCATTTAGTAGAATAAATTACAATGAACAATGACAAAAGAAAAACACTGTAAAATGTTTGAATAGGATTTGATACCATAAAAAGTGAATCAATATACTTAATTTTGGTTTGGAAATGTTATTTGTTCTGTCTAAACATCCACAGTGTTTAAAGAGGAAGGAAGGAAAGCTACAGGTATTATACTTTCCCTGTACACCCCCCAATCTGGAATATTTAGAATAGAACCAACTTCTTGCTAGCACTCTTCTGTCTTTCCCATCACTTTACAGCCCCACATGATCATATGCTCAAGGGATTTTTCAGGAAACCCCTAATATTCTGAGAAAATCGCAGTATGCGTTTGGTGCGAAGGGAACCATGCTTACACAAAGACAGGCTGTTTTGATTTCCTGCAAAGAGCGTGGGTTTTGTAGTGAAGGCAGACCTGGGGTTAGCTCCTGGCTCTAGTTATGAAGACTTAGGTTTATTATCTAAGCCTTCTGCAAGATATGGTAATTTGATCCCATCTCTGAGTGTTACATCTACTATAAGAAATATATGTGGAAGAGCTAGCACCTAACAGGTTTTTATAAATGCTTTGCATGTGATTTTGTTGCTCTTAATCAAACTGAAATGGAGAAGCAGTTTCTGGGCAACATTTTAATTATGTATAATTAATATCATGAAAATCTGTTATATAAGTGCTTTGGGTAAGTAGGCCCCATAAAATGGCTAAATAACACATCATCAGCTTTCACCTTTTCTTGTCGCTTTTTAATTATTTGCCCTTTTGGTTTTGGCTAGCAACTAACAGGTTATTTGCCCTCTAAAATCACCTGAGGAAATAAGAGTATTTGTTTTTATATCCTGAAGTTAAAAACATAATCAAGATTCTGATAATCTGCTATGCTGGCAACCCCAAAAGAACATATGGGAAAAAGGTGATGAATAAGGCATTGTTTCCCTGTTTGATCACATTTTCATCAAAACAGCAAAATTCAGCACTGCTTAGCAGCTTACAATTTTTAACAGTTTATATTGTAATTAAACAGGAAACTATTTCCAAGACCTCTTTGAAACAGCCTGCTTGGTCACCAGCTCCATGGAAAATAACATTTAGGCAGCAGCATTCAAAAAGGTGTAAAATAGTAAATGACTAAGACCATTGTTGCAGTGAGAGAGGGAAGGGAAAAAAACATTTTTCAAACGTTATGATGGTCCTCTCCTTGCATGCCCCATTCCAGACATAAACCTCTTATAGGCCAGTTATAAATATACTAGACAGATACAAGGCTGGTGAAAACAAAAAGCTTCAAGGGATGGGCATTATCTGCTTTAAACCACCTGAATAATGATTGCAATAAAACTGTTGACTTAAAAAATAGAGTAGGCGTCAATGACCCTCTAGCCTAGCCACTCAGTCCATAGAAATTTCTCCTGTAACAGATCCAACCGCTCCAATGAAGCTAGGCAGGCCTCCCCTGAATCACCGTTGTTCCCTCTGTAGAGGAAAGACGTATTTAATGACTTCTTCCTCACCCTCAGAGGACAAGCTGAGGAAGCCTGTGCAGAGGAATTGGCTTTAATACCTATTGGCTCAGTAATTAAGAAGACGGATATTACTGTGGTGATAACTTCACAAATATTGAATCATTACGTTGTATATCTGAAATGAATACAATGTCATATGTCAACCAGAGGCCGGGTGCACAGATCCGGGCACCAGTGGGGTCCCCTGGCCTGGCTTGTGCCCTCTCACAATCTGGGACCCCTCAGGGGATGTTAGATAGCTGGTTTCAGCCCGATCCCCGCAGGCCCAACCCAGACAGGAGAGAGCCTGATCCTGTGCATTGAGCACCTGTCCCCTGGTGGTCAGTGCGCATCATAGCGACCAGCCGACCGGTTGTTTGGTCATGTAGGCTTTTATATAGATAGATAAGAAACTGGCTTTACATTTAACTTCTCACATGAATTTTCTAATGAAAAATTTACTTCCAACATCTGATCCAGCAAGAAAACTAGATGTTACCAATAGTAGGCATTGAACTCCAGCTGGGCTAATCCAGTGGCCATTTGTTAGTCGTCAATGTCCAGAGAAATTCACAAACAGGCAGTCAACAAACATCAGCTGACCCTAAGCAAAAGGCTGAAAGGCATGGCCTTCCAAAGCATATCTGCATGTTGGGGATTATCAGACACACGAGTTCTCTGCCAGCTTTTCCACATCTGCAATAAGGTTTCTGTACCCAAGGATTTGCAGAAGGCAAGCCTGAAGAGAGATTCCAATCTAAGGTGTTCAAAAATAGGAGTAACACACATGAGGAAAAATAAAACATACTCTTTGGCATTTTTCACTTGATGTGTGTTCAACAGAAATTTTCATATTTATAAAATATTTAGGAAATTGCTGAAATAGGGTATATATAATAGAAGCAAAATTTCTTACTAAATCTCCGCATGGACAGCTGTGGAAATTGGCTAAAATTTACCTCTCATTCTGGCCTTTTCTTAAGCCAAGTTGCAACAGTATGGCTTAAAAAATAAAGGAGCTCTTTTTTGCAAGTGACAAAGATATAGAAGATATGAGTAATAATCGGTTTTTAGGCATCATTTAGCCGCCCCCCTCCCCCAAAGTGGGTATATCAGAAACACCTCAGACGGTGTTGGATGTGTGTGCATGGGCACATGTGTATGTTTGGGGGGGCGGGAGGGGGGGGGGAGAGCACTGACACCATTAGAGGTAAGAAATTTTTCAGCCCTAACCAGTTTGGCTCAGTGCATAGAGCGTCGGCCTGTGGACTGAAGGGTCCCAGGTTCGATTCTGGTCAAGGGCCTGTACCTTGGTTGCGGGCACATCCCCAGTAGGGGGTGTGCAGGAGGCGACTCATTGATGTTTCTCTCTCAACGATGTTTCTCCTCTCTATTCCTCACCCTTCCTCTCTGTAAAAAAATCAATAAAATTAGAGATCTTCCTGGCCTAAGTATGATCCATTTGCAATACCTGGCACACAGTAACTGCTCCACAGTGCATAAATGTTTGTCTGAATAAAATAACATTTCTCTTTAAAATCTACCTCCAGATATACCTTGGGAATGGTTTTCCCATTACTTCTCATTTGTTCTCCTGCACGTTTCTTTCTTGTGTGTTTTCACCTAATAACTTACAGTCACTTTAGTGTTCTTTTCATATCTGAAGGCTCCTGTCCAGACCTTGTCATCTTGAATCGTCATGAATAGCATACACTTTAAAAATAGGAAATACAGCTCCTTTTTCTTTTTATAGCTCCTTAGTTTGGATAAAGCTCTCCTCTCAAAAGATGAGAAAGTCTGCAGAGTATAAAACTGGCAAAAGCCTCTTCCCTCATTCCAACTATACAGTTCTAGTGGGACTTGGACCTTCTGCACAATTCTACCTGCCATGGCTAGTTGTTCTAATAGTAGGCACTGAACTCCAGGTGGGGTAATCAGATCCTTTTCCCTTAGAGTAGGGGTTCTCAACCTTGGCTACACATTAGAATCACCTGGGAATCTTTTTAAAATCCTGATTCCTGGGCCCCACCCTCCGGAAATTCTGTTTCTTTGTTATGGGGTGAGGCCACAACATTTGTAACAGAGAAACAGAATTTCCAGAGGATGAGGCCCAGGAATCAGGATTTTTAAAAAGATTCCCAGGTGATTCTAATGTGCAGCCAAGGTTGAGAACCACCGCCTTAGAGTCTTAATTCTAGTAGTACAGAAGGATTTTTTCTTTAATGAAAATGTCGAAAGATGTGAACATAAATGTTCCACATGATGGCCAAGGTTCTAGCCACAAGGACGACCTGGTCTGAAAGTATAAAGACAATACAAGAGGCAGATAATAGAAATGTTAAGAAAGAGGACCCTCAAATCCTTAGCTGCCATCCTGTCTAAGGTCCAGCTATACCCCTGACATTTTCTTTCATTCATTCAGTAAATACTTAGTAAGTACCTACTCTATGCCAACCATTTTGCAAGGCACTAGAGATGCAACAATAATCAAGACAATATGGTCTCTTCCCTGGCAGGGCTTGTGAACCATTAAATCTACATCCACTTTTTCGCTCAAATTAGTTTGAATGGGATCCAAAAAAATTCTAACTTCGGTTACGTTATAAATTAAACTTCTGTGGACTTATCTGCAAAGCTAATCATAACAATTTTTATGACAAATCTACTTTCCAAACAACTACATTACCAATACATTTTGGATCTTGATTTATGCCTAAACTGCTTAAAATTTCCCTGATGAAAACTAGAAAATCCTCGTCTCACTTACTCAACATCTAAGAAATCTCAAAATTTTCCTTTCACTGCATTTTTTAAAAACATCCTGAATTTAAGTCTAGTGTGATGCAACACATAGTTTTGCTTCAAGCAATATTATTTTATTTCACTACACCAACTACTCAGTAAACTGTATAGTTCTTTACCTCTTTTCCCAACCTGGGCTCTTTTCAAATAAAACATAAAACGCTATGCCTGTAGGTGGTGTTAGACCACATCTCCAAGGCCTTCCTACTGCTAACATTTGAAGATGACAGTAAGAATGACAACTATTTTTAATGTGCCATAATGTTAGGCAAAGGCAAGTGGTTCACCTTCTCCAATGTGATCTTTCCAGATTGTGATATGAGGAGGCCACTGCTTAAGGTCCAATAAGATAGATTCAAAGGATGTGAAAAAACACCCTTTCTTCCTGACACTAGGCTGGGATGCCCTGCTGCCTGCCCTCACCCTTCATGCTCAGGCTGACAGGACACACCCGTATGAGCACATTCAACAAGGAATTCACAGGGGATGGGCCCACCCTGAGCCCACCCCTCAGTGTACAGCCCCTCGCCACCACCGAGGAGGTGGCCTTCCCAGAGTTCATGGCCAGGGCTGCTGGCCTTCTCCCCCACTCCCACCCTTACAGACTTTGTAGTTTTTTCAAAAGGCCTTTGAGAGGGAGGGGGGGAGAGGAGCGCCAGAGTGAGAGAAGGGAAAAAAAGGTCTTTGAGGATCGCCAAGTTCATTAAAATAAAAAATGTAAAAGTCATACCGTTTCTCAGCAGCATGAGGTTGCACGTGGATCCTAAGGGATAAGGGATAACTAAACGCCTCCCCAGATTCTTTACATTCCTTGCATTTCTCTCCCGTGTAATTTCTCTTGGGCATAATATGGTTAGAATTCCTTCCGATGGCTTTTCCATATAGATTATATTCCTGGGGTTTGTCTGCAGGTTGAGTTGGTGCCTGTTGATTAAGGGATAAGCAGTAGCTGAAGGCTTTCTCATTTTGCTGACTCACAGGGATGCTCCCCCATAGAGAGTCTGCACCTCCTCCTGCCATTAGATGGTTCCCCCCAATCCTCATTCTGCTTTGCAGCGGCCTGTTTTTATGTGGAGAAGTCAGCCCTCCTCAGTCCACAGCAGGCCCCACGGAGGCCATATTCCAAACCCTCTCCATCCAGGATTTTCCGAGCAGGGTCCAGCGATGCCCACGCACCTGGCACAAGTCCACAGCCACCTCCCGGAAGGTCACCGTGTCCTCTGACGGGGTTATCAGCAACGGGGGAGCCATCACGTGTCCTCCACGTGCCCCTCCTGGAGACAGCCGGTTCTTGGACACGTCCCCGCTGAAAGAGACCAGGACAGCAGCTGCCACCGGTTTGTGTGGTGACGGTGCTGGAGAGCCCAGCCAGGAGGGAAGAGCTGGACTGCCTTTAGGTGCCAGGTAAGCAGGAAAACAGCGGCGCTGGGGCAGAAGGTAACGCGCTCTAGAGCCGCTTGGGCTGCTGGTGGGCTGGGAAGGGGTGGAGGCCCCGCAGCACCTGAACGCCTGAGGCTGCGGCTGCGCACACAGAAAGCCGCTGCCTGCAGGGTACGCCGGTGTTAAAGGCTTTCCGCTTAGCCCCCGCCTTCCTTCTGGCCGGCCTCTTCTCCGTCCACCCGCCCACCTTCCCTCTACACGCTAATCCAGCGGTTCGCAACCTGTGGGTCGCCACCCCTTTGGGGATCGAACTACCCTTTCACAGGGGTCGCATAAGACAGTGGTTGGCAAACTGCGGCTCTTTGGCCCCTTGAGTGTGGCCGCGAAGTTTCAATCGCACTGTACCTGCACGCCCGCACATGGTATTTTGTGGAAGAGCCACACTCAAGGGGCCGCAGTTTGCTGACCACTGGTCACCACAACATGAGGAACTGTATTAAAGGGTCGCGGCATTAGGAAGGTTGAGAGCCACTGGCCCTTACCAGCTTCACCTGACCACACTGAGCCCGTCAGTTCCACAAACTGGCAGTTCTAACCCTCTCACATCAGCCACATTAACAGCAGTTTCCTCGCTTGCAGTAACCTCTGTCCATTCTTTTTTTTTTTCAATCGTTCTTGTTGAAAGATCTTTTTCATTATGTTGTGATGTGACATTCTATATATGTTAGGCTTTCTGCCTTAAATTTTTTTTTTCCTGAGATAAATGTAGCCACACCATGTTTCTTTCATTAGTAATTGCCTGATACACCTTTCTCCACTCTAACTTTCAACCTTTATGTGTCCTTAAGCTTTAAAGCAGTGGTTCTCAACCTTGGCTGCACATTAGAATCACCTGGGAATCTTTTTAAAATCCTGATTTCTGAGCCTCATCCTCTGGAAATTCTGTTTCTTTGTTACTAATGTTGTTGCCCCACCCCATAACAAAGAAACAGAATTTCCGGAGGATGAGGCCCAGAAATCAGGATTTTAAAAAGATTCCCAGGTGATTCTAATGTGCAGCCAAGGTTGAGAACCACTGCTTTAGATGTATCTTTAGTAACTAGCATTTATCTGAATGATTTATTAGGACTAAATAAATAAATAAAAAGAAAACACCATTTCATCATTTAGAGACAAAAATTATTGGGTGAAAGGCTTAAAGGTCACAAGACATTCATATAATCTCTCATAGCATCCTAATAAAAAAGAAAAGAGGAAACTACATTTTACAATGTAGAGATTTCACATTCAAAACTTAATCAAGTAAGTATGCCCATCAGGATGTCCCATCAGGGACAGCCTGATGTTAGCTGTTCAGTGTGATGCAATAATAAATACCAACATCATCTATGTGGTATCTTGCCAAAAACAGCCTGATTTTAATCTTGAGAAAAACATTTTCAAATTTCACCAGGTAGGACATTCTACAAGACAATAAGTTTATGCTCTTCAAAAAAAATCAGTGTCATTAAAAACAAACAAGAAAATGGCAAGTAGAGTGTCTGGATTAAAAGACTGAGGTGACATAACAACCAAGTAGAATGTAAGAACTTTGAGTGGAACTTGTATTAAAAAAAAAAATACTGTATTTCACTTATATGTAAAAATCTAAAAAACAACAAAGCAAAGTAACAACAACAATACTACAGAGAACAAATTGATGGTTGCCAAAGGAGGAGATTGAAGGGTGGGTTAAAAAAATGAATGGAATTACAAAACAAATAAGCCACAGAGATATAGTGTACAGCACAAGGAATATAGTCAATAATATCATAGTAAATTTGCATGGTGACAATGGTTATTAAACTTATTGTGATAATCACATCATCTATAATAATAAAAGGGTAATATGCTAATTAGACCAGACGTATTCCTGATGTCATTCCAGACATACTTCCTGATGAAGCCGGAGCCAGAGGTAAGCCAGTCCAGGCCCCAGGTGCCTGCCGGTGGCCAGAGGAAGAAAGGCCTACTCTTGCACGAATTTTCATGCATCGGGCCTCTAGTAAGATATAAGATACCAAATTACTATGTTGTACACCTGAGACTAATATGATATTGTATTCCAACTATACTTTAATTTTCTTAAGTGTAACTATATAAGATATTTCCCTAGTATAGACAATAGTATACTAGGTAATACTATTGAATTAATATTTTAGGTACGAGATTGACACTGTAGTTATGCAGGAGAATGTCCTTATTCTTAGGATTTACATGCTGAAATAGTTAAGGTTGAAGTGTTGTGATGGGTTCAACTTAGAATGATGGGTGCAGGGGGGAGAGAGAGAGAGAGATGACAGAGAAAAGAGAGAGGGAGATATAGCAAATGTGACAAATATTTACAATTGAATGAAGGATATATGTGTCCATTTTCTTTAGTCTGAAAATTTTTCAAAATAAAAAGTTGGGGGAAATAATGTAGAAGATGATTCATTCATTCTCTTCCCTTCACAAAAAAAAAAAATCTAATCCTGAAATGTAACCTTAAAAGATTTAGTTGGAACACATTTCATAGTGAAGGCTGATAATCATTGAAACAACTGTCTACACAGGTCAAGGCATCTCCTTGTGGGGAGACCTTAAAACTTAGACTGGGGGTGTGATTGTCTAGAAGAGTTGATGTTACAGTCACTCAAGTTAAATGTCTGGCTAAAAGCTAATACCTCAATGTCCCCTCTTGCTTAGGATTTTCTGGTTATTAACTTACTTCAAGGATACTTATAGCTTATAATTAGTTGAGAATTCTATAGAATGATACATCAAAATAATGTATTATTGAGAGTCTTTGAGAAACTATTATTCAGGCTTCAAAAATGTAGGTCAGCACACTGATGCAATAGACTTCCAGTAGTTAAATTGTGTTAATATTTCATATCTCTCAGAGAAGTTTAAAATAGAAGTCAATGGATTATGGGAATAAAATTTCTACAAGCTTAAAATCAATTTCTGGCCCATCTGGAATGTTGAGCCATTTTATGCTAAATATATTGTTAGCTAAGAACGTGTTTTACTATGTACATTGTGCCCTCTTTGAAGAACCTGAGAATTTTAAAGTTGAATACAGGATTAATGTTAACCTAAATATTATCAATATGTTAGGGATCATAAAAGCTCTCGGGGCAAATAAATATTTTACAAACACAAAATATTGTGAAAGAATGAGAAAGTTACAAGGGTAATTATGAAACAATGCAAATGTAAATGTATATCAATTTCTAATTTTGTAAGTTCTTTCTCATTCGCATTAAATACAAATACAAACATAAAGTCATTCCTATAACTACCAAAAATAGATGCAGTAATTAAACAGCAAGTGCTTTAAACAATCTACAAAAAATATACCACTAGGGCGCACAGCTGGAAAATATGACATGTTGAACAAGTAATCAATCTGGCCTAGATATTGAACTATGTACATAATAAAATGCAATTATTTTACCAATTGATAATTTATCTGTAACACTTGTCAAATGGTCTATGGAAATATTTACTCAAGGCTCAAAAGATCATTTTATCCGCAAATGCCTAAATAACCAAAGGAAGTTTTGGGTATGTTTTCGAAGAATTCCAGGGTTGAAGATTTGTCTTGTTAATTAACACTTTTATCATCAAGAGCTTTCTTCTGTTTACAAATGTTATCCCTGGTTACACTTGGTACCATTTTCCATGTTTAAAGTGAGCAAGTCAAAGTCTGTCCTGATACAGTGCCATCATACTAATGAACCCCGAGTTATTTCACAAGGACTCATCTTGGATTCTGTTTTCCTGCTTCTCTGTGTCTCTCTTGCAGTGGGGGTTGACTGACTGTTAGAGCTGGAAAGGACCCCTGGGCCACACATGTCAGTGGTTTTCAATATGGACTCTGAGATTTTTTCATGATTTTCTCTAACACTTCTCTGTCTCCTAACCGGCAATCGGGGAAGCTGACATTTTGAATAAAATCTTAACATCTACATTTGAGGCTCATGTACTTGTTTATTCCCTTTTATTTAGTTCTTAAACTTTTCAATAATTTTTTTCTTTTCCTCTATGGACCATTAATGTCAAAGTTTCTGAAAAAGACCATCAAATTTATCGACAGTAAAGTTGGACATATGGATATTTCCCCCAAAATTTATAGTTTTCAAGTGAAGTGCTGACCAAAAAGTAATTACAGTAAAATCTAGTTGTAATTTATGTCCCAGATGTTGTGATTTGGTTATGTAGAATGCCACGGGTAAAAAGAACAAGATTAAATAAAAAATATATCAAAAAGAAGAAAGGTACAGCTATGTTGCTTTAAGAAAAATGTCACACGGATAATCATTTATTTTTAACAAAAAATTATAATTGTTTTTGTTTTAATTAATTTTGAATAAATAATATAGTCACAAAGTTCAAAAATCAATAAAATATGAAAATGTCCATAGTGACAACCATAGTCCTTTTCATCTAGTCCCCCACCCTTGCCACAATTTCAAACAGGGTAACTGCCATTATTGTGTGTTTATGCACCATTTTAAACATGTCATACATATAAAAAGCAAATACACAGATGTATTTATCTACCCCCCTCCATTTTGCACAAATAAGATACTGTAAATCATTAATTAATGTATGTTGGTATCGTGATAGGCTTTTAAACTTGTCTTCAAAAGAAAGGATAATATTTAGTTGTATTAAGCACAGTTGACTCTATAACTTATTTCACTTTTATTGGATAGTCTCTCTCTGAACAGTGCCTTATATAACCTGTGGCCATTTCAGAATAATGAACAGTAGCTAAACACATATAACATTATGGATTTTACATTGAAGATCCTGACCTCAAGCAAATGCCTAAACAAAGTAATTTTCATCATGGAGTTATTAATACTTGGTAATCCTTGCAATGTTACCCATCTGAGTTTCTGAAGCATAAAACTGTGAGGCCTTAAGGGCAGGCACCATGTAGCAGTCATGATTGTACCAGTACTGGGACTGACATATAATAGATATTCAATAAACGTTCAAATAAACTAAAGTATAACCAGAAGGGCAGTAACCTGAATGTTACATCCATTTCATTCACTTTTAGTAGAAGAAATCTGTGTGTGTGTGTGTGTGTGTGTGTGTGTGTGTGTATTGCATTGGTCAGTTACTGTTTTACTTTCCTTCCTTTTAGACTTTTTTAAAATTCCAAACTGATGAGTAACCTCTCTAATCTCATACAATATAAACACTATGAATGTAATTACTATATTATCTTCC
>NW_006383011.1:19435473-19439643 GCF_000327345.1 Myotis davidii | reverse complement strand
ACTCATCAAAGAATGAAAGACTATGTATAAGTACAGATTCGACATTAGGAATTTTCCCTTTGAAAAGATAAAGGCTAAAAGGAGGCTTGTTTAAAATGAATAAAAACATGTAAATGAACATAGATCAGGTCTACAAATGTGACAGTACTAACTGCTAAATACTTAATGTGCACCACTCCCCTTCAAATTCACACGTTGAAACCTAATCCCCAACATGATAGTATTTGGAAGTGGGGCCTTTGGAGATGATTAGATCATGAAGGCAGAGCCCTCATGAATGGGATTAGGGGTCATATAAGACACCTCACAGAGCTCCCTCAGTCCTTCCTTTATCGTGTAAGAGCACAGGGAAAAGATGGTCATTTATGAAGCATCAGTGGGCCTGTATCAGTCAGTGAATCTGCTAGCACCTTGATCTTGGACTTCTCAGCCTCCAGAATTAGTACAAATAAATTTCTATTGTTTATAAGCCACTTAGTCTATATTTTGTTATAGCGGCCCAAACTAAGATACTAATTTAATATGTTACTTATAAACTCACAATTTTTCCTGATATATAGTCTCAGGCAAGAGATACTACTTGCACGACATACATACATACATACATACATAAATAAATAAATAAATAAATGGTATTATATCAAACTAAAAAGTTTTTGCACAGCAAAGGAAACCATCAACAAAATGAAGAGACAACCTACTAAATAGGAGAACCTATTTGCCAATGATACATCTGATACAGAGTTAACATCCAAAATTTATAAAGACCCCACACTAATCAACAACAACAAAAAATTTCAATTAAAAAATGGGCAGAGGTCCTGAACAGACATTTCTCCAAAGAGGACATACAACTTATATGTAATTTTAATAAGTAGAGTTTTCTCTTCAACACCCAGAAGCTTCAACTGCCACCCCGACCAGCTAAACAGAAATGAGCTCCAAACTCTTTCTTCCCACTGCTCATACCTGAAGAAGAAGAAGCTCCCATGATGCATTGGACTGGTGAAGCCCAGATGTATCCTAGGAGCAAGGGAGGCTGCTGGGAATTTGAGTTCTGACCTCTGCAATAATAAGACTACACTCATAAGTGGGGATTTTCCAAAATATAGAAGGACTAAACAAAAGATGATGGGTAAGCACAACTATGACAAATGTCCAATTAATAGTGACAGGGCAGGACTCGCTGTACTCATCATTCAGAGAAATTATGCGAAGTAACTAAGATCACAACCACGATATGGCAGACTTCCCAGGACATTCTTTCCTGGTTGAATGTCAAAGTCTTCCAAGTTAATACTTCTAAAGAGACTAACCACACACTAGGTAGCCAGTGGACAAACTTTAACACGTAGAGGCAAAACTGCTTTCAGATCCAGTAAGCTGTGTTTTCTCACCCAAAGGAAGAGAAAACTATCCATGTCTGAGGATGCATCACGCTTACACATGACACCATTGACATCTCAGCTTCTACTGAAGGCTTCAAAACAGTGAGTCTAAGGAGCTGGACAAAGGAAGGATTTTGAACTGCGGCCCATTGGATGTTTCAGAGAGCTTGCAGCATATTTGATCATTCTGGAAAAGCAGATCCTTGGTGTTCCTGTTTGTGGGAATTTTCTGAGTGCTACTTAAATTGTGAATTGCAAATGGGCAGGAATCCCACTCTCACGCTATTCCAACGGGCACTGGCTGTAATTCTTCCTTGGCAGAGAAGAAAACAATACAGCCTCTCTCAGCTGTCACTTATTCTCCTTTTCTTTATCTCTCTCTCCCATTTTGCAGGTCTGTTCTTGCAGAACCATTTTTAAGACTGAAAATGACGACAGCAAAGCATGCCAATGACTGAGAGGCTTTCATTCAGCTGCTGGCTTGACACATGCAGGACAGGCACCCTTTGTGCATGAGCATTGAATCGTAAGCTCTCAGAGATAGAATAGTCGTCAATACAATGGAACTCAGCTACGTTCTCTGTCCTACAAATAAGACTGAGAAAATATAAAAGTACATTTGGGGTCTCTTCTATTCATCAAATGTAGCTACTATGGTTCTCCAAATGACTTAAATTTTTCATCCATACCAGGGCACTAAAAGATACAATACAAATTGCATTTTTGAAATCTCTCTCTAATAATCTTGGTATTACTAGAAAAAGGTACTTTGGGACACGTACTAATTAAGGGGCACTGTAACTTCAAAGGACTTTTACCCTGAGGTTCTAAATGCAGACATATGGATATCTAAATCCTTCTTGATACCATAATGAAGAGGCTTGGTCTATACAATGCAGAATAGCTGTCTTGTTCATTTGTACTGACGGTGCCTTGCCCAGCACAATTACACTGAAGCTAAACTGCAGTCTAGAAAAGTCATGCAGGTAACTATTTGTGACTGCCAATGTCAAATCTGCCAAAGTTACTCCGTATTTTATCAGCAGGTGCATCTAAAAGTATAAAAATTGAGAAGGGAGGAAGCACTAAAGATCTTTTTAAAAAGCATTCAATTATCTGTGATTTAAATGACGAGGGATTACCAACAGTTTTCTAAAACAATTAGATTTTTTTCATCATAACAGATTTTTAAAAAACACAAAATTAATAGAATTCAAAATTTTTCATATAAATTTTAAAAATTAACTAAATTTTCGAGGAAGTATTCAATTTGAATATTAAAACTGCCACGGAGAATTTAGTGGTTTTGGACATCATTCCATATTTTATCTTGAAAAATCTATTTTCTTTGTGCCCTCCACTTTTGTCCTTATTCCACCCTACATTTCTACTTCATGATAGGCATCCCACTCAGAAAAATAACAGTGGCAATGATTTATTGAAAATTTTATGAAATTCAAAGTGAAGTAAAATAGTGGGTTAGGAAGTAAAGTGCTGTCCTGATTCTACCAATAGGTAACCTGATTTAATCTCTGGGTGGTTTTTTTTGTTGGGGGGGGGGGGGAGATCCCAACAGAAATTGGACAAGGTAACTGTGCAAAATCCATAAAATGTCTTTAAAATCTGAAATTGATCTGCAACCTATGCAGTCTTGCCATGGGTCCTAACATTTGAGGTAGCATAACTGATCTTTGGCCATTACCACCTTCTTCAAATTCATTGGAAACAGAGTGGATTGTAAATGTCTTGAGGTTAGGGAACCCCTTTTATAATCAGCTTTTATTTTTGTTCAAAGAAAACACCCCAGACTTCACAAAGAATTCTGGATGGAGACTTGGGCTGGACCAAGCACATAGATTATGTTCTTTACCACTGACTTATTAAAATGGAATAACAGTAAGACCTAAGCCAAAGAGGCAAAGAATTCCCAACCACCACTGATGTTCTTTTTTCTGCAGAGTTTCTAATATTCTGACATTTCATTTTTGTGTCCTTATTTTACTTTTTGGTCCTTAAACACATTGGGCTAAATCCCACTGGTAAACCACAGTCTAGGCTTTTTGCCACTCAGAGATTTAATAGAAAGAAAATGTCTTACTCATAGTAAAAAATAAAATAGCCTTTATTCTTAATTATTCTATGGAAATACCATCAGTGAGTTGCAAAGATTACATAACCAATGAAAACAAATAATTGCTCTAGGTGAAATTCAGAAAATGAACAGCAAAAGACTATATAACCAAGGGAATTACCATGGTTACCTCTGAGTAAATAGAATATGTATTTTCACTTTCTTTTTATTAGCAGTAATTTCTGATTTAACAAAAGGCACATATTATTTTTGTAAAAAGGACAATAAAATTCATGTTTAATTTTTTTTAAAATTAAATCTTTATTGTTCAGATTATTACATTAGTTACTCTTTTTTCCCAACATAACTCCCCTCCACCCAGTTCCCACCCCACCCTCCGCCCTCACTCCCCACCCACTGTCCTCATCCATAGGTGCATGATTTTTGTCTAGTCTCTTCCCGAATCTCCCACACCCCTTTCCCCCCCAAGAATAGTCAGTCCATTCCCTTTCTATGTCCCTGATTCTATTATAATCACCAGTACATTCTGATCATCAGATTTCTTAACTTGATTCTTAGATTCACTTGTTGATAGATGCATATTTGTTGTTCATAATTTGTATCTTTACCTTTTTCTTCTTCCTCTTCTTAAAAAGAGAGAGAGAGATGGGGTGAGGAGGAGGAGAGGAAAAAAAGGAAAGGGGGAAGGGC
>NW_006383011.1:19426569-19434122 GCF_000327345.1 Myotis davidii | reverse complement strand
CTCCTCTGAGTCTCAGTGTTTTTCTCTTTCCTCCTAGTTGTAGAACTTCCACTCAGCCAGCCTTCCTGTGGTTCTGGATGATGTCTGTTTCGTCTTTATTTGTATTTTTGAAGTGGTTGTTCAAGGCAGCAAACTCTGGTGTTTACCTATGCCACCATCTTGGTTTCTGCTCCATGTTTAATTTTTAAAACACACAGCCAGACCTTAGTCTACAACAAAATTACAAAGATCCTTATTCTTTTATTCAAGCCTAGGATCTTGAAGGATGATCAGGAAAAACTTTTCACAATATTAAAAAAAATAATAAAAATAATAATAATTTATTAGTAATAAGATTAAACAACATTATGTGCCAAGGACTATTCTAAATGCATCCACCTTATTGAACTCTATCAACAACTCTACAAGAAGTAGGTCATGCAAGTTTCCCATTTTACCTTTGAAGTAGCTGAGATACAGAAAGGCCCAAGCACATAAAACCCTAAGTTCATAACTACTTAGCTGCATGAAAATCTCATAAGATTTTTATTTTTGGTAGTAAACAATAATTTGTAATTATTGATTTTGCTCATTTGAATCATTTTGGAAAGGTTTATTTTAGAAGGTCAGAAATGTAGAAGTCCCCTGGCTCTAAATGTTATGTTAATTGAAACAGACTTCAAAGGCTATCAATAAGGACTAATAAAAAGGAAGTTAATTGGAAAGTTTGAAGCTGTGATTAATCCCCTAAAGCATATGTTGGCTTTTCTTCCAAGAGCATTTGGGAGTGGAGTTTGTCCTAACTAAGGAAATTAGCATCTTAGGAGCTATCCCATGGCCCCTCCACATGGCATGGCAGAAACTATCACTGTTTAAGCCTTGGTCCCCTACATATTTTTTTTCTTCTCTTTAGAGTCCTCGATACTTTGGAGTGGTTCCTTTTATAAGAGACCCAGTGAGAAATATGAATAACAAGCCTTCCAGAAAAATCTGTAATTCTTGAGGATAAACAACAATATTCTGTTTTCTTTAGAATTTTCACTTTTTCTATACCAAGAATTAATAACCCTTCACATAATATTCTAAATCACTATCACTGAGTTTTCTCACTCAGATTCTTATGAAATATTAAAGAAAATAATCCTAACAACACCAAAGGAAAAACTTAAATGAGTTATTTTTATTGTGCATATGGAGAGCTGATTTATTTCTCTTAGATTGTACAAGGACTACAGTCATCCTTCAAAACAAGTGGGAGTATTTACCTGCTGTTTCTCCCTATAGTGTCAAGCCTAATTTCAAGTTTTCTGAAAGTAAGTATATATAATTTATTTATAAGGGCCTCAAGACCATTTGTATCCACATCAGAGAGCAGTAAAATAATGATAATCACTTATGGAAAGAACTTCTTTTATAAACTGCAAAACATTAATGCTTTGTTTTAATTTACTCCTCTCTTGGGATCTGATAGTGATTGAATTCATAAGCTTATTCTGGCCTCTGGGCAAGTTCCATGCTGATTTATAAGGTGTGGAACTTTTAGTCAGTTCTGTTCTTTAGGATATTATTAATCAAAATCTAGAAGTAAATGGCTTAACCTCAGGCCAGAACTCCTAGATTTTCATTGTAGCTCTGACACTATTAAGGTCATTAGGCTTGCATGAGTTTACATTTCTGGGCCTCAGTTTTCTCAACTACGAATGAAAAAACTTAAACACATGATTTTTCTTGGGCCATTTCCAGTTCTAAAATTCTATGGTTTTTAAGAGATGTTCTGTTTTATGTATGAGAAAATTAGAAAGCCATCCTGACTCATCAAAAACATGTAAATATTAAATGTTTAACTATCCATAGTAGTTACCTGTTACCAGTAATGATTATTTGGGTTGTTTTCATCATATCACCCTAGGCATATTGCCTAGAAAATATTGACTGTTCATATAGTTGCCTTAGGGTACTATATTATTCAGATGGACACACACCAAAAAATTTATTTATGGTTCATCTAACCCTAAGCAAGCTGAACAACCGGAATGACTGGTTGCTGTGATGCGCATTGTGGGGGGGTCGGGGGAGGGAGAAGCGGGCAGGGCCAGCTGGCCCCCACCCATGCATGAATTCGTACACTAGGCCTCTAGTAAACTATAAAAGGAAACCACTTCTTAGCCTCTGCTTTCACCAATCTTTGCTTTTTAATTAATTAGGTAGTCATTCACTCAGTAAACATTCAATAAGCATTTTTTGAATATTTATGTGTCATGTAATGGAGTAGACATTTTATGGTTTACATTATCTTTTCCTAGAAATTCTAAAGGGTAGAAAACTGAATATTAGAGAAGTTACATCTGGTTCAAAGATGAAGAGTTGATAAGTGGTGGGCCACAATTTGAACCCAGATTTGTTGAATCTGTGCCAAACAATTTTGTTTGCCCTCAGAACCATTCTTCATTCTTCTCCATTTTACTGCCGACCAGGAGGTTGACCTGTATGATTATATCAATCAGCCATTATGGAAGCCCAAAAAGAGATACTAGGGAAGGAAGGGAGTAAGGACAGATGAGGTCTTTATGTCAGTGCCTCTTTCTTTTCAGATTCATCTAGGACTAATCATGTTCCTTCACCATAGCTCAGTGTCCCATTCAACTTGGCCCGCCCTACACAATTCTTCCCTGCTAGGTATGGTCATAATCCTTACCCCAGAAGGTCCAGTAATGGTGACAACTCTGGGGTACTGTACTTTCACCTAAAATTTCCCACATTCAGCCCTTGCCTTGGGAAATAGTCCCTTTTTAAGCACTTGCAAAGATTATCCTTAAGTGTGCCATCTCTTTCTTGTTGTGACCCTGAATAAACAGGCACTAAAACTCTTGCTACTATGCCATGCCATGCTGTTCACACGTCAGGACACACGTAATCCCTGATTTAACCAAGTATTTGGGATCAGATACCTTCCAATTGCGACAATAAGAGCTACTATTTAAAAAAAATTACTGTTGTTCTCTTTCTATTATTTCTCTTATCAATTAAAACCTGAAACCAGCAAAGTTATAGGATTCAAGGATGATCAAATTTCTGTTATTGCCTCAGAATGCTTTGCATCAGAATGATTCAAACAAATAAATCTAACCCACAATAGGACTGAATAACTGGCCCACTATCAGTTTCCACCAGTGGAGGGAAATATTCTTGACATGTGATCCCTTCAACTGCCCACACTTCAATCCAGGGTCTAGGATTAAGTTTAAAAAGAGAATTACAATATAGGAGGAATTACGTGACATCGCAAAAGAGCACTAACTTTTAATGTTGTTATTTATATAGCCTAGGGAATTGACATTAATTTCTTTTTGTCTCAAAACGTCCTCTATCTGAAAATAAATAGTGGGAGGGATTTCTATTGATTCTACCAAATAGGCAGAATTCTTAGACTATAGGTGTCCTAACATCCTGCCTGAGGAAGATACTCACACACCAATCTCTTTGTCTGAATCAATTAGGTAATGAGCCACAAGATGTTAGAATTTCTTGGCCTGAAGCAGGCAAGATCTTATTAATTTAAATGTTGGTGCACTAACTGAAAAGACTTGCTTACGCCTTGAAAAAGAAGTCTCTAGATCAGTGGTTCTCAACCTTCCTAATGCTGCGACCCTTTAATACAGTTCTTCATGTTGTGGTGACCGCCAATTTCATTGTTACAAATTGAACATAAGTATAGTGATTAATCACAAAAACAGTATGTAATTATATATGTGTTTTCCGATGGTCTTAGGCGACCACTGTGAAAGGGTCATTCGACCCCCAAAGGAGTCACGACCCACAGGTTGAGAACCGCTGCTCTACATTGTGCATCCCCCGCTAACATGGGATCTTCTGACCTGGGATTTTATGCCTGGGTTTCCAGGAATTTTAAAACCACTGAAATGTGTGAAAAAAAAACATGTATACATGTGCTTTTGACTGGAGAGGGACTCCACGGCATTAATGAGAATCACAAAGAAGTCTAAGAACCAAACTTACTAGGAGGAAATGGGCGATGTGTCTGCTTCATTGGCTAGACCAAGGAATACAGATTAGTAGACAAGATACTTCAATATTATTCTGATTCCATATACTCATCAGGCTACTTTCTGTTTTTGCTTTAATTTCCCACATAGGGTTTTAGAAAGAAACATCTTAACATTCATTATTGCATTAGCTAAAGAATCAACTTTATGGATTTGAAATAGATCCTTTTGTCCTTTTCTCAATGCTTGAATCCCCCTGAATAAGTTATTGATCAAATTTGCAGACCTATTGGACTGGAGAACTGGACCTACGAACAACAACAACAAAAGAAATCTCTGAAATTTTTGAGATCTTTTCTGACCAGCAATCATAACCCACAATCATGCAGCCTCTCACTACTAAAGCTTTAACCTGAAGTTTTAAAATGCAAATCTTGAGTATTAAGAATGCTCAAATATTTTGGTACCTTTTTTTGCATATATTTATTACTTTTTTCACACCAGGGAATCAGCAATGTACAATTTAGTGACTATTAAAAAAAACATTTTTATTTGAAAAATAGAGATCCTGAAGATATAATAAAGAATAACATATGTTTAGAGGGAACAAGGTAGTAATTACTCCTTTCTATCCAGATCAGTGGATTTCATTTTGGGAGCTAAGTGGTAGAATTTAATAATGTATTTGGTCAGCTTTGTCCCCAAAGAGCTATTGATGTGACTTTTTTAAGGTTACATTTTTCTATTATTGTGTTCAGATAAAGGGGAACTCTCTTCAAAGGAAATATGCTAGAAAGAAATCCATTATGATACTGTAATGAATGTCTTTCACCAAATGCGGGATAGAGAATTAAGGCTATAACTCCAATTCTCTTATCTATGCTGGAAAAGACTGTATCTCTAGTTCCCATCATAAAATGCTGCCTTTTAGCACCGTTATACCCTATAGAGGCACTTCTTCTATAGTCTCTTCTATAACCCTCAAGTTTCTTCCAAACTCTCTCAAAACCACACCCATGCCTTCCTGTGGGTCAAAGCCAATGGTCGCTTATTGATCTTTATCATTCTTGAGTTTCTTCTAATATTTGCATGATCACCCCCTTCTCCAAACACTCTATCTCTCTGATCACTGTTTAACTACTGAGATTATCCTCCTTTGGTCTCCTCTTATCTCTCTGTTCATTCTCCCTCATCTCCATTACTAATTACTCAGTGCCTCAGGCCTTCCCTTAAATGTTGTATTCATCATGGTTCTATCCTTGATAATTTCCTCATTGAGAAATCTCATAACCCACTCCTATGTGGCAACACCCATATCTGTATCTTCATGCCAGGCCACTCTGCTAAATATATAAATCCAGTGCATCTAAATACCAACCAGGCATCCTTACACAGGTACTTCAGACTTGCCTGCCCAGATGGAATTCAATCTTCCTTTACTTTCCCCCTAGTCAAACTAGTTACTCCTACTATAATCTCTCCTTAGCTTACTATTTTCACCGTCCACCTAGGCATTCAAGTCAGAGGTGATTAACTCTCTCTGAGACCTTTACACAAGTAATAATCTTTGAATTTCATCCTCATGAATAAGCAGAAATGTACAAGTTTAAAAAAAAATAAAGGAGCATTCAAAGAATGAAACAAGATTTTCAGAAAGTCAACAAGTTGAAGACTTTTATGTGTTTTTTTTTAATTTAAAGTTCATTTAAAATAAAAACAAAGATGGGGGAAAGTCATTAGGTCATGAAACAGAAACTCAATTTCCTTTTGAGGGTCACTTCTCTTTTACTGAAGTCTGTGTGTTTTAACCAGAGATGACCGTTGTCCAGCTCCTGCATCCTTTCCCCCACCAACTGGGCCCTTTATCACACTGGCCACAGTAACTCTTCAGGAATAGACATCAGTCAGTTAAAACAAAGTTGAGGTGTTCTGTTTGAACTATTAAGGAAGATGCTATCATTTCTATTGAATTTGAACTTGAGAAGATGTAAGAGTGAAACAACTGGCAACCAACTTACCCTCACCAAGAGCCTGCAGATGAAATCAACATGGAATAAAACAAATGCCAGAGATGTCTACACCTGTGTGTTGAGTGCTGTGGAGATGCACTAGAGTAAATGCCTGGCCCCACCTTCAATAAGCTTAAACTATATCTGAGAATATGTAACTATGACAGTAATGGTCACGTATAAAAAAGAAAACTTGAGGAGTTCCAGTGGCGCAATCGGTTAGCGCGCGGTACTTATAAAAAAGAGAACTTGAAAACTACGGTCTCCTACTTTACATGACAGTGAGCCCAGAAAATTAGACGTATTTGCTTTGTTTCTTCTCTATTGAAATAAGCAAGAGAGGTACCAAGCTGCCCAAATTTGATAAAGGGGAGTTTGAAGAAATATAAATTAGGCATTTAGGCTTTCATTTGTCTCTCAATTTTTTTTCTCCCTTCTCACATAAACTCATACTCTTAAATAGTAATGAATAAAAATTTTTTTACTCCCTATCTGCCTTAGCATTTATTGTGAATTGCCTTATAACCATGTCTTTCTGTAGAAAAGGAGAGGTGTTGGCATACTTGTTCTATTATTTTTTTGTAGCAAATGAGTTTTTCTTCATGAAAAAAACAAACTGCAAATATTGCCCTGTAATCTCCACTCTTTTGTGCACTGTAACTTTATGGAAGAGATTATGTTTGTTGAATCCTTTTGGAATTTAAGAAATGAAGCCACGCCTCCGATTTGTCTATTGAGCTTAACATGTGGCCACTGTGGTTTTGTTTTTGTTTTGATTTAGTTTATTGGTTTGCTGTATAGATAGCTCATAATTTTTAATAGAATTTTAAAACTGATTGACAGGCAACAAAAAGTTAGACTGAGAAATGCTCACCTGATCCGAGTGCAATCCAGGGTGGGTGACGGAAGAAAGATGTTTAAGAAAGCTGAAAACCAGAAGACAGGCTGATTAAGTGAGATGGTGAGATGAAGAATAGAGAAAGAACTGAAGGGGATCTGGAAAGAGCAGAGTGAAAACACCAGTAGGTAAAACTATCTCCATTTATATTTTAGATAGCTCAAACTACACTTTCAATGATGTGGAGGCATTAAAGGGTAAGCCACATTTGTGAACTGTCAAAAATTTGAGTGGGTGAGATAATAAATGGCATGAGATTGGGTTGGTGGCAAAGAGAAAGCACCTAGAGGAGAGATTTTACATATAAAGAAGAAAATATACATATATATACATATATATACAAAAATATAATATAAAATCATGCAGAAGGGAGGGGAAATTATATGAAGTGGAGGTTCCAAGGAGAGTTAAGGAGAGTTGTTTTGAACTTAACCCAAGGAGTAGACCTGAGATCAAGTACGGATGAAAGTCAGAGAGGACCGTAACTACCTCATCGTGTAAATGCCCCAGCACTGTTTCTATCTGGCTCATGCTGGATCTAGTAATGAGGCCATCTGCTTGTAATGCTTGCTCTGTGTGTGGCTCATGCCCAGAAATCTCCACGCCTTCCAGCAAAGTCATTTTCACACTGTATTTGACAGACAGAGCATGTGTTTTTGCTAT
>NW_006383011.1:19420240-19426239 GCF_000327345.1 Myotis davidii | reverse complement strand
TTGAGTAGGAGAGATAATAAATGGCATGAGATTGGGTTGGTGGCAAAGAGAAAGCACCTAGAGGAGAGATTTTACATATAAAGAAGAAAATATACATATATATACATATATATAAAATAAAATCATGCTGAGTAAAATACAAGGGAGGGGAAATTATATGAAGTGGAGGTTCCAAGGAGAGTTGTTTTGAACTTAACCCAAGGAGTAGACCTGAGATCAAGTACGGAACTGAAAGTCAGAGGACCGTAACTACCTCATCGTGTAAATGCCCCAGCACTGTTTCTATCTGGCTCATGCTGGATCTAGTAATGAGGCCATCTGCTTGTAATGCTTGCTCTGTGTGTGGCTCATGCCCAGAAATCTCCACGCCTTCCAGCAAAGTCATTTTCACACTGTATTTGACAGACAGAGCATGTGTTTATGCTAAAAACACTGCTGGAAATGGGTATTGGGAGAAATCAAAAAAGTCTTGACCTTGGAAGAAGACAGGCCTGAGCTCTAAGGAGGTAATATTAAAAAGCTAGAGGCAGTGTAATGCTAAGGAACCTTCTCGAAGCAAATCCTTAGACCTGTATCACATCATGGTAGGCAAGAACATCTGTTTGAAGTTGCTTTGGGGGAAGACAGATTATGGTGGCCTCATTCTTTGCTTTTGAAATGACTTTATTTTCTTCGGTAGTGAGTTAAAGGGAAAAAAGCCAAAAATGACTTTGAAAATATTAGTGGGAACCCCATGGCCAATTGGATAAAGCCCAAATTACTTATCATGAGCCTATACAACCTGACCCCAACTTACTTTGCCACCAACCCAAACTCATACCATGTATTATCACATATACCAAATTTTTGACAGTTTACAAATGTGGCATACCCTTTAATGCCTCCATATCATTGAAAGTGTAGTTTGAGCTGTCTAAAATATAATTTTCACCTTTTTCCCAAAGGATCAAGGAAAGGTAAATTTCCCCAAGATCAGACAAATTCTGAGTGTATGACATGATGATAAGACATTAGAGATAAGAAAAGAATCAAAAGGAATGTTCATAAAGTTTGAATGGGATGCTCAGGCAAGAGATCACATGCCATGGTTCCCCATAGCATTTCCTACATTTAGAGAACTGGACTGGTGTGATGACATCAACCGCTATGAAGGCTTATCTTCAGAAATATCCCAATAAAATTTGTCTTTCATCATAGTGAGTCTGAGGGTCTTATGAAGGACATTCTGTTAGATTATTCAAGGTTCTATTGACAAGTTCCTTCTCGTCTTCAATATCAGGAATAATTTTTCTTCACCTGGAAAGCTAAACTTGTTTTGCTCTATAGAAACTGGGCCCTCATGAGTGGCCATAGTTAGATATCTGCATTAGCAACTGGAAAGGTTAGAAGCAAATTTGGGGCCCATCCTTTGTGAGTGTAGAGGACTCTATGGCAAGAATCAGCAAACTTTTTATAAAAGGCCAGATAGTAAATATTTCCATCTCAGTGGACCATATTGACCCTACCGCAACAAGTCAACTCTGCATGGTAGTGTGAAAGCAGCCATAGACAATGCACAAACAGATGGGTGTGACCGTGTTTCAATAAAACTTTATTTACAAAGACAGATAGTATGCTGGAATCAGCCTTCTGGCTGTAGCTTGCTAATCCTGCTCTATGGCAGGTTTTTGTAACAAAGTCTCAATCATGATTCTGTTTTATTCCTTTTACTTACTTTTCTCCTAGTTCTTTCTTACTCTTTTATTTATGTTAAATGGCTATGGCTCATGTGTGGCTGCTGCCTTTCTTGTATTTTCTAACGTAATAAGTATTTAAATAAAAGTGTTAAAATTAACTGATTATAGACTTGCATTATGTTTATAGTCAAGTAAGAAGGGACACTTGCAAAAGTTAATAGGGCAATGAAACATGTCAGATGGGATGGATTATATTAAGAAATCTAGGCTAACCACTGAGCAGTGGTTAGAGCATCAGCCTGTGGACCAAAGGGTCCTGAGTTCGTTTCCAGTCAAGGGCACATACCGTGGTTGCAGGCTTCTCCCCTGCCTGGGCTCTGGTCAGGGCTCATGCAGGAGGCAACCAATTGATGTGCTTCTCTCACATCGATGTTTCTCTCTCTCTCTTCCCCTCTCTGTAAACATCAATGGAAAAATATCCTCTGTGAGGATTAATTTTAAAAAAAGAAGAAGAAGAAGAAATCTAAAAATTAGAAAGTAATACTTTTTTCTCAAATTTTTTCTCTGGGTATACATCTAAAGAAAAAGGCAAGAGGATGCAAGTGGAGAAGGAAGTCAAGAGAAGAAAGGTGAAGAATAGATAAGAAAGTAGGAACGCACTGGAGGCTGACAGTAGACCATTTTTCCTCTGATTCTTTATTTCCAATATAGTAATATTTATCGCTTTCTGGCTCTTACTAGTATTTTTATATTTCATAAAATTCATTTGTAATAGTGCTGTGCTTCACATGATTATTCCCATTGTGTTATTGCTCACTCATCTTTGTTCTAAACCCCTTTAAGTTAATTCACTCAATACATACTAAATATTGATAAACACTAATACCAGGTGCTGTTCCAGGAACTGTGTATAGAACAGTGAAGAAAGGAGACAATGTCCCTACCCTTATGGTATTTGTTTCCCAGTGGAGAGGAACAATGAATAAATAAATGAACAATAAATAAATAAGTCTGTTGGGCAAAAGGGATATAGAAGGATAAAGGCAGAGTAAGAGGATAGAGAATGATGGTACTGCTTTTTTTATTTTGGGGTCAATACCTGAATGAAGTATTGGAACAAGCCATACAGGTACCTGAAGAAAGAGAATCCTAAGGGAGGGAACAGAAAGTACAAAGTTCAAAGGCTCTGAAGTAGGAATATACCTGGCATTTAAAAATGTAACAAGGAGCCCAGCCAGTGTAGCTCAGTGGTTGAGAATGGAATATGAACCAGGAGGTCATGGCTCAATTCCTGGTCAGGGCACATGCCCGGGTTGCAGGCTCGATCTCCAGCAGGAGGTGTGTAGGAGGCAGTCGATTGATGTTTCTCTCTCATGGATGTTTCTATTTCTACCACTCCCTTCCTCTCTCTCTCTAAAAAACCAATAAAATATGTTTTTTAAAAAAAGAAACCTGGTAACCAGAATGGCTGGAGTAGAGAAAGCAAGGGGAAGAGTAGGCAATGAAGTCAGAGAGGGAATAGAGGATTGGATCTCATAGTGACTCAAAAGCCCCTGTGAGAACATTGGATTTTATTCTGTGGATATGGAAAACCAATGGAAGTTTTCTGACAAGAGTAACATGATCTTACTTATATTTCAGAATGAACTCCATGACTGTTCCATAGAGGGCATACAGATGGAACAAAGGAGAAAAAAGATTGGTTGAGACACTTGAAATTATCCAGGCAAAAGATGATGATGGCCTGGACCAGAGTGATAGCAGAAGAGGTCCTTTGTATCTATCTGAAAAAAGTGTTCTGACAGTGTTTGCTGACTAATTGGGAGTGGGGAGTATGAGAAAAAAAAAGGAATCAAAAATGACTCCAAGGTTTTTGATCAGGGATAATGGAAGAATGAATTCACCAATTATCAAGATGTGGAATTCTAGGAAGTAACAGGGTTGGGAAGAAAAGCCAGGGATTTATTTTGAAATTGTTAAGTTTGAGGTGGCTAATCAGACATTCAAGTAGAGATTTTGACTATATATGTGGTTATCTGAATCCATAGTTCAGGGAAGAGTTATAAACTAGAAAGATAAATTTGGACATGGTCAACATATATAAGATATTTAAAGCCATGGACTGAAGGAGATCACGATGAGAGTGAGTACAGGTAGAGAAATTAAGAAGGCTGACCACTAATCTCTGGGGTGCTTCAACTTTAGGAGGTTTGGGATGAATATGAGTAATTAATCCAGGGAGAATAAAAGATGTAGGGGGTGAGGTTAGGAAAGAGTACACTCTTGGAAATCAAATGCAAAAACATGTTTCAAAAATAAAGACATAATGACCTGTGTCAAGTGAAGTTGATAGGTCAAAGAAGATAAAAACTCAGAAGTAACCTTTGGTTTTTGGCAACATAAAGGTCACTGATCTGTTTCATTAGAGTGGTAAGGAATGAAAGCCTATTTGAAATCTATTCAAGAATGGAGAAAGATCAACTGTACATAATGGGCATGGAAATTCTTTTTAGAAGTTCTCCTCAAAAGGGAAGCAGAGAAATTGACCAAAAAAAAGAACTCAACGTAAAGATGGGTGATATAGAATAAATATGGGGGTAGGTTTTATATGAAAAATTGTCTATTATCCTATGTGCTCATCCTCATCTTGTTTCATTATTTTCTCTCTCCTTCTCTCCATGATATAAGTCCTATCTCCTTCCATACCTGCCTGATGAAAGTCCTACCTCTTTCCATACCTGCCTGGACATCCAGGGTCCTGAAGGGCTTCCCTATGCTCCACTGTATCAACGCTCTCAGGAATAAAGAGATGAACCCATTCCACTGAGTGGATAATAAGGCTGCATACTTCTTCACTGGCAGATTGTTTTTATTTTTGACATTGATCATTAATCCTCAACAAAAATGATGGATTCAAAATAGATTATCTCTAAACACTATCACAGCTCTACCAACCGCCTCTCCCTTCCCCCTCAACCCTACTGTAAAATGCTACAATACAAGGAATAACATCACTAATTTGGAAGATGGACAGAAGATAAAAAGGTATTTTGAGTTACAGATATTCTCTTTTTACACTATTGTAACATGTTGGATTTTGTTCTGAAAAGTGCATCGATATTGGAAGCAACCAAGATGTCCTTCAGTAGGTGAATGGATAACCTGTGATATGTCCAGACAATGGAATATTATTCAGCACCTAAAAGAAATGAGCTATCAAGCCATAAAAAACATGGGCGAAACTTAAATGTATATTGCTAAATGAGACATTCTGGTGAGTGATGTTGACAATTGGATAGATTATGCATGTGGGGGGAGGGGCAGTGGGAATATGAGAAATCTCTGTACCTTCCTCTCAATTTTTTTATAAACCTAAAACTGCTCTAAACAATTATCTTTAAAAAAAATAAAAGTATATCAATAATGAGTGACACAAGAGAATTGATGTTGACTTTGGGTTTAACTTTCAAACGTCATATATATTTATTTAGTAAACATTTCTGGCACCTACTATATGTAGCCAGGGTGCGAAACACTGTGTGGAGAAAAAACAAAGAATGAATGAGATAGGAGTGATTATACTCAAAAGAGATTATTTGACCCTCCTTTATCTCTGGTGATAGTTCATTTTAGAACTGTAGATAATTCCAAATCAAAATTGTTTGCATCAACTAAGTGTTTTTAACACAAGCTACATTAAGAAACTTCTGAATTCAGAGAAACAAAGTCTGAGGTGTGAGTGAGGTCTGAGAAGCAACCACCCCAATATAGCTAAGCAATGACCAACAACAGGGAACAGGAAGACTTGAACAAGTAGGTTTGAAAAGGGTAGCGCCTTTTAAGGTATCCCCTACAAGCTCATGTTATGGAAGGAGCCATGAAGGTTGCTCTGTTTTGAACGGGGAACACTGCCCCACCATCCCTCTAAACTCCTGGTTCCCATTTTCCCTGCCGTCGCACGCAACGCCCAGAACTCACCACCTCCAGGAAACTCTCCAACTGCACTGTGCTCCTTGCACTTACATCTTTGTCAGCTACTCCAAGGTGTACATGTCTGCCTCCACAATGAGACTGTAGACCATCAGAGAGCGATTTTTCACATCTGCACAGACACACAAGGACAGTTTTGCTGAAAGAATGCCCACTGGGTGTATGAATTAGAGATATGTTAGCCCCAAGAATCCAAGTTATAATTGTTATGAATGCGAACTTGCATGGGTAATAGTTACTTTCTTTACCTCTTTTGCTGCCGAACTATATAAATTTATTTTCTCACATCATAACACCACTGGAGTTTTGTAAAGTTAAATGCAGTGCCCCCTT
>NW_006383011.1:19412465-19420020 GCF_000327345.1 Myotis davidii | reverse complement strand
CTTACTTGGGTCAAGATTTTATGCGCCATTTAGAAGGAAAGGAATGTTCATCAAAACCTCCTCCAATACACAGTTTTTCATTGTCGGGCTCATGATTTTACCTGTAAATCTTGCTAAGTAATGAGCTTTCACTGCAGTTACAAGTCATTTCAGTTTGAGTTTTTTGGTTTTTTAGTTTTGTTCTTTACTTTCAGTAGGTGCATTATTTTCAGTGGCTTTTTCAAAATCAGATTTCTGGGTACTTTAGAAATCTCATCATTGTTTGCCCTTCAATTCACTGTTTATGTAGAAATAGGCTGACTTTGGGTTTTTTCCTCTCCTATCTCATGTAACTAGAATCTCAATCTACAAAACAAAGTGATTATGATGGTGACCATATTGCTTTTACTTTCCTTTTTTCATTTGAAATCCCAAAATAGATGAGTTTTAATTTTTCCCCCCTAATTTGGAGAAGCTCAAAAACATAATTTTTCTTTTCATTGCTTTTTATTATATGGTGCTGCCATCTATGGGTTATACTCAGAATAATTTTGGTTTGGAGTTTAAAGAAATTTAGGATTTAGAACCTAAAAGACCATGTAGAACTCAACTTTTATTTATAGATAAGAAACTCAAGACTCTAAGTGGCTAAATAACTCCAATATAGACATATTACCACCCATATTTAATATTTTATACCTGCACACGTGGCTTTAAATTTACATTTTTGCCTCATTACAACTTGAACAAAGAAAAATAACTCTGTTCCTAATATTTTAACATGTATTGTTCTTTAAAGTGATAACCTATGCCGCCATCTTGGTTCTCCTCCTGATAAGTTTTCTATTTTTATTATTTTAAATGAGCATTTTAAATATATAAATATCTAACCACCTAAGCATCCTTATTTTAATTAGTTTGCATATTTGTTTTGAGGATTATTTTAAAGAATAAAGCAAAATTTCTATATTTAAGAAAGTTAAAAACTTATTATTTTAAGAATATATTTGAATATAAAATGTAGGCATTATTTAGAAGTCAAAGGAATAAGAAGTCAATGTAATTTTTTAAATTTCTTTGTAGTAATCTCCAAACACAATAGGATCAGGATGGGGGGGTACAAAAGTATGACTATTATTTCTGACAGTAACTGCAAAAAATATTTTGAAAATTTAATGGCAAGAAATGTTTTTAAAGTTCAAACTTAACAAAACACATTGGAGTATAATGATTTTGGATCTTTTTTTATTATTATTTGGGGGGTGTTCAATTTAACATGACAACATTTCATTAATAATTTTTACAATGCATATGAATGACACTGGTCTTTGGTTTGTTTGCTTTTTATTCAGCCTGGGAAAGTCTGGCATCAATTTTATACCAGCTTCTGAAAATACATTGGGAATTTTTACCTTTTTCTATGCTGCACAACAGTTTAAATGTTATTGAAAACATACATAATGTTATTTCAAAGCCTGCCCTCCTTTTAGGTCATGATGCTGTTTTTTCTTCCCCTGAATCTGTTTCAGGTTTTACTCAAGATGTTTTTGTTTCATTTTCTTTTGTGTTACAGCTTTATTAAGGTATAATTGATATACAAAAAGCTGCACATATTCAATGTGCACAATTTGCTGAGTTTGGACATATGCATAAACCCAAGATATCACACTATTAAAGAGTTTCCTGGAGGTGGTGAGTTCTGGGCATTGTGTGCAGTGATATAATAAATCACTGGGCATATCCGTCACCTCCAAAAGTTGGTGTTTTTTCATTTTGTTTTGTTACCCTTTTTTTCCTCTGTGGTAAAAAACATTTAGCATGAGATCTACACTCTTACTAAAATGTTAAGTGTACATTCATTTCTTTTTCTGACATCGATACTATTTTACTATTTTTCAGTTGTACTAAATTAATGCAATGACTCTCAGGTATTAGCATTTTCCAAAATCATATCACATAATCACTATTTAGTAACAAGCACTAGTAATTAAAGCCTGTATTTTAAAAACTAAAATTTATAATAGATCAGCCCATATTGTCTCACCTACCTACTAATTCTCCCTGTGGTATTTTTTAATAACTCTGTAAGTTTAATGTGAAACAAGGCAATTACATGGTAGGTCACATTTCAGAAAAAAATAACTAAGGTAGGTTGCGCAAGTCATAGTAAAAAGTACATTATTTCTTTCTATATTTATCTTCTAAGAAGATTCAGTTATTTTAATGATTTTTTTTTTGCAAGATGCAGAGTCAAGGAATTTCTTTGCTATGTAGGCTAAACCTAAAAATCATATAGTGAAATTAAGAGTGCAAAAAAAAATGGGTCCTACTTTCGACCTCCAAAAAGTAAAAGGCTTATAATGAATGTCCATTATAAATAGAAAAATAATTTCTCAGTTCTCTCTATGTAAAGCATGATTTTTCTCATTTACTAATCACTTTATAAACAAGATAGGAAACAATGTAAAACTGTTTCAAATGCAACCACATTCTGCCAGCACTTACTGAAGGTTTAATAACAAAAATATTATAATTAACATTTACAGTGTGCTTATTTACTATGTGCCAGAGTTTGAATCCCAAGTTCCAACTCTTAAAACAATATTATAAATTTACTATATACAGAGTCTATGTTAAATGCCACAGGAATTAAAAGTATCAGTAATATCCAGTAGTATCCACCCCCAAAAACTGTAGCCTCATTGAAGAAATAATTTTACAAATCACTGGGCTAAATGCACAACAGAGATGCAAACGAAGTGCTATTGCACCAAGTTTTTGGAAAAGCTATCTTTTGAGAGTCAACTTTAAAAGCACAGGTAGTAGCATCTAAATAAAAGTTGGGAGCAAGAGTATACAACAGGAAAAAAATAGCACATGAAAGACAAGTACGTGGAAAATTTCAGATGTGTTCAAATAATATCAACTCACCTATTTTGGCAGGAACACGATAAGTAAGAAACATAATGTAAGAAACGTAACATAAAAGTATTGTATATCACAGTATATTTATGACTGATTTAGACACAGAGGGTAACTAGAAATTCCCTGAGCTCTGATTTGGAAAACTTGGTGACAAATAAATAGCTACAGACAGCAGAACAAGGAAGTAGACTATTCAGAGTGGTTGGGATGGAATGAAGATGGTGGTAAGGGGGAAAATAAGTGCATAGTTATGGGAAGCACTATGATGATGGAATGTCCTATGACCTATCCTTCATTGATTGGATGCTGGAAGGAGGGAGGGGTCAAATACTACTCATAAGTTTAAGTCAGAATGACCTGGAAAATGATGCTGCCATTAGAAATAGAAGAATCAGGAGGAACACATCTAAATGGAAAAAAATGACAAGTTTCTGGCAACAATAAAAAATTCAAAGTGCTAAAAAAAATTCAAATGGAAGTCCCAGAAAGGCAGGTAGAAGTACAAATCTGCAAGTAAGGGCTGTAGAAGGTCATTTGAGTTATTTCCATATTGAAGAGATCATTGAAATCTTAGGAGGAGTTGGAGTTGAAATTGCTTAGCTATAAGAGGAACAATGAAAGAGTAAATAGAAAATCCTATTTCCACAACAACAGGAAGAAAGGTAATTAAAGAAGGTATACAGAAGTCTTCAGATAGGTATGAAGAGAACCAGGAAAAAATACTACAAAACCAAAGAGGAAATTGTCAAAGGAGAAGATAATACAGACAAAATAAATTGTAGATTATACTACATGAGATTGTCAATGAATCTTTGACAGAAAATTTTTATTAGAGAGACCTTCCCAAAACATTAATTTTTACCAACAGTGTCTTTTACCAATGATATTATACTGCATTATGTGTTCTCAATTACTCATTTTCTTCCCACTTTTGCCATGCTTTTCAGGATGGATGTACTTCCCACACCACTGACTTTGGACTTCACCTTATGACTTGTTTTGGCCAACAGAATGTGAGCAGACATATGCCACCTTATATCAGAGATGTAGGTTAGGCTAGCATGGTTAGGCTCTGCTTCTCCTGCATTCTGCCTTCCGCCATGAGAATAGTATGACCCACATAAGGGCTATTCCTTCAGTCTGTGTCCTGAAATGGGAAGATAGATGGCACTGATCCCAGCTGAGCCCAGCCAAGGCAACTCAGCCAACTCACAGCCCTCTTATAGTTAAGTTAAAAATAAATATTTGTTCCTATAACCCATTGAGATATTGGAGCTGTTTGTTACCACAGCAAAAGCTGACTAATACACCAATTTTTGAAAACCAATAAGCTGTTTAACATTGTTAGAATCTTTGGAAAGGTTGCTGTGTGAAGTTCCTGAGGTATACAAGTTAAGCATATTTTACCTTAATCACTGTCATAAAGCTGACTCAAAGTCTGAAAGAAAAATCATGCCTAGTAAGTAGCCTTTAATCATTCATTTAATTTGTAGGTAGATGTGAATCTTTGTAAATAATGTGATATGCATGGTAAAAGGCATGCTTTTCCCTTAATTTGTCTCCAGGGGCTCTTTATATCCATAGAGCCACACTCTCCTAGTACTTGGATTTACCATGGAAAGTATTTTTTTTCCTCCCTGTTATTGTTGGCAAAAGCTGGATCATTCCGGTCTGCTCAGAACTCAACAATCTGTACTGCCAATTGTGCTATTACAGTGTCTCTTAAGATTCCCTCCACTGTTCCTTTATTCTTGGTACTCCCTTGGTGACTTAGGAGTTGTTTTATGGCATTGTAATGTAGCTCTTGACATATAGTACAATACACCAAATTACCCCAATTTAAATAAACAACTTACATGTGCATACGTTTGGGCATTTTTAAGTGTGGTATTTTTCCCCTTGATTTGGCCTGAAATATCAATGGCATAAAAACTACAACAGTGTCTTAGCTTATAATCTGCACAATTTTTCCTTTGCTACTCCTATTTGTGATATGACTAGAAACTAAAATCCTGTGTTTTTGAAGAAAGATAGTGTATTGCTTTACAACATGAAGGTTTCTTTCATTTATCATTGAAATGTTACTAAAATCATATGAGGCTTAGTTACCTATATAAGAATATTCTTAATTTTATGTTCCATATCAAATAATAAAGATGTAAAAGATAATATTAAATAATAAACAACTGTTGACTATTTTCCTTTTAAATATTTAAGGACACACACACACGCACACACACACCACCCTTCTGGCCTGATGGCTCAGTTGGTTGAAGCATCTTACCCATATGCCAAAAACTTGCGGGTTTGATTCCAGGTCATACGGTAAACAACTGATTAATGTTTCTCACACTGATGCCTTCCTCTCTCCCTCTCTCTAAAAATCAATGAAAACATATCCTTGGGTGAGAATATTTTATATAGGGCAGTGCTGTCTGATCAGAAGCAAGTGGCTGATAGTAACCTGTAATAATAAGATGAAAGACATGCCCCCGATGTGTCATTCTCTTGAATACAGAAGTCACAGCTCTTACCGTTGTTGACACACGTAGGAGGCAGCCGATGGCACAATGGGCCACTGTGGGGGCAGCTGTTAAGTCCAGGAGGAGACAGAGAGGCTGGCATAGAAACATTAGTGAAAAGATGAGAGGGATTTTTTTTAAAAAAAGAAACTTCTACAGCTTCCAAGGCCAGGCAAACCGAGGAGGGAAAGCTCTCAATGGGAAATACATCAGGAGATTTGCTTCAAGAAATATTTTTAATAAAAGGAAATTTGGATTCTTGAAAGCAGTGCCTGTCCCAAGTTTCTTTTCCCGTTTTTATTACTTGAAAATGTTTAGTTCTCATTATTCATTAAATAATAGCACTACCAGTCTAATTGTGTTCTCAAGAGTATATTTAATTGTAGTTTCTACATTCAATGATTTGGGCATTAAATCAATATACTCTGACATCATGATGTTCCGTTCTACTGGAACCCACTCAAAAGCATAACCCACTCAGCCCTTGGATTTTTCTTTTTTTCCCACAGAATGTTCCTTTTGGATACATATGGGGAAAATATGGCATTCCAATCCCACTGTAATTTCTTCCTTCTGCAATAAAGCACCTGTGCGTTTCCCTTAAACTCTGAGCCACTCACTCATTTGAGCCTCAATCCCATGTGAGTAAGTGGGACTAGTACTTCTTGAATATCCATCTCAGCTGCACCTCCAAATTCAGTTCTTAGTTTCACTGTGGAAGCTGAGGACAACAGGAAATTTTTGACCTTAGAAGTTCATTTTCTCAAATAGCTCCACATATCATTAACGGCAATGCCATATTTCTACCTATTTTTTTTTTCTTCAGGAAAACTTATAGCCTAGAGATCATAAAAGACCAAAAAATTAAATTTTTTAGTAGAAACGATCAAATGTAACAATGCAGTTTATTTTCTGGTCTGTTGCTCCAATAAAGTCTTGGTAATCACTAATAATAATAATACCATAAGTTCTCATGTCATGAGATTCCCCAAAAACCTACTTCAAGAAATGGTGAGGTAAATCGGAGATCAATATAAAGATGCCAACCCATTTCATGAGGTTAGATAACATTTTATTCATTAATTTTATCCTTTAGTGAAAATGTGTATAAAACACAAAATTTACATTTTTCCTCTCCTTCATGAGTTTAAATGCTTAAGCTCAAACTTTAATTATAACCATACTTAAATGATCACATTATCATACATAAAAATCAAATTGAAAATGTTTTATTTCTTTGTCAGAATTAGAGAAGTTTATAAAAACTCCTTCTTGTATCTTTTCTTCTACTTCTATTCTTTCCTAAGACCCACAATTTTCTCTCTTGTAGGCATAGCTTAGTATTTATAAGATTTTGTATAAAATCAAAGTGTTGCTTTAGATTAAAGGCATATGTTATCTTTTTAGGTTCAAAGCTGCTGATAAATTCTGGACTTATTTCACATCAATATTTTAATAAAATGTATAAACAGAAGACATACTTGAGCTTAATTTAAAATAAAAAAATGTACTTGCATGCATATAAGCATAACCAATGGACACAGACAATAGGTGGGTGAGGGCCTGTGCTGGGGGTTGGGGCAAGCTGGGAGAGGTCAACGGGGGGAAAGACATATATAATACTTTCAACAATAAAGAATTTAAAAAATAATAAAGTCAAAAATGTAGTTTTTGTGTCAGATACTGTCACTGCCATTTTACAGATGAGAAATTGTAACTCAGTGAGTGGTTGTTTTTCGTTTGTTTGTTCTAAGCTTGCTTTAGGTTAAAATCAGTAGGTTGGAAACACCACTAGGTTTGTCTCTCTTTGGAACATCACTCTTCCTCCCTGCTCTGGTTCTACCTAAAGATTGCATTTCAATCGATGGCCCTCCTTCTCTCGCTGCCTGACTCCCCTCCAGTCTCCAAGCACATGACTATCAGGCCATACCCCAAACAGCTTTGCTCCTCTGAGCCTTTCCCTCACTATTCCTGGAATGTCTTACTCTGCTTACGCCTGCCTTAAAACTCCTAAATCATTTTGAAAAAAATCACAGCTCAAAAGTCACCATCTTCAGGAGAGCTTCCATGAACTCCCTCTGACATTTTCCACCTACCACACTGCATTATAGTCTGGCTTCCTCTTCCTC
>NW_006383011.1:19408763-19412434 GCF_000327345.1 Myotis davidii | reverse complement strand
TCTCCTCCCTGCCCCTGGACCTCCTCCCAGATGGGGAACTCCTTAAGAACAGGGACTAAGATTATTATCTCTGAAGCCTCAGTGCTTAACTACTTAACACATCATTGCCCTCCTTGAAGTTTGTTAAATTGGGCCCTCACCTGTGGACAACAATCATCAGTGGCTATACTACGGCCAACTTTTACAACCAGCTAGCAATTCAGTCCTGTTTTGAAGCAGGGTCTGTGTAAATAGCAAGTGAACTGAAAGATGCTGTTTCCAGAGGAGCAAATTACACTTGTGCTCTGTATTCTTTTTCTTTTTTTAATATATTTTTATTGACTTCAGAGAGGAAGGGAGAGGGCGAAATAGAAACATCAGTGATGAGAGAGAATCAGTGATTGGCTGCCTCCTGCACAACCCCCACTGGGGATCAAGCCCACACCCGGGCATGTACCCTGACCTGGAATTGAACTGTGACCTCCTGGTTCAGAGGTCGACACTCAACCACTGAGCCACACCAGCTAAGCATTCTTAATGATTTAATAGCATTTTGTGTGAGCTATTCCAAACATAAATAAGAGAAAAACATGGGCCCTGGCCAGGTGGCTCAGTTAGTTAGAGCAAGCATGTCAAACTCAAAGGATAACATGGGCCAAATAAATGAGGCATGTGGCCTGCGGGCCATGAGTTTGACATGCTTAAGTTGAAGTGTCTACACACACAGGATAGGTCAGGGTTGAAAGTTCAATCCCCAGTCAGGGCACATACAGGTACCAACCAATGAATGCATGGAGAGGTGGAGCAGTGAATCAATGTTTCTCTCTCTCTCTCTCTCTCTCTCTCTCTCTCTCTCTCTCAAAACCAGTAAGTAAAAAGAGAGAAATATGTAAATATTTCTATTCTCACAAAATAAGAAGTGTCAGCAGATGACTGTCCCTCCTATCTAATGACTGCCTGAATGATTGCATCCATTATTCCAAAGTCATTATCTTAACCAGTTTATAGCATACTAGAGGCATGGTGCATGAAATTCGTGCAAGGGGCTTGGCCCTCGCAGCCAAGGCAGCTCAGCCCTCGCAGCCCCAGTTTCATCCAGAAGGTCGTCCAGAAGGACATCCGGTAGGTCGTTTGGCTGTCTGGTCTAATTAGCATATTATACTTTTATTATTATAGATACTCCCATATGGAATGAAATACTAATTATCTATGTATTCATATTTGTATTAATCATTAATTGCTGCATAACAAATTACCCCTAAGTTTAGTTGCTTAAAAAAATAAAGTTTTGGAGGGTCAGGACTCCAGGAGCAACTGACCTGGGTGGCTGTAGTTTCCCATTAGGCAGTAGTCAAGCTGTTGGCCAGGGCTGCAGTCACCTCCAGTCTCAAGTAGAACCGGAGAATTGACTTCCAAACTGATTGACAGGTTTGTTGGAAGCCTCAGTTCTGAGGCTTATGCCCATTAAATGCTTAGGAATTTTGTAAATATTCAAGTTAAAATTTATTGATGTTATTGAGGCAGACTCCTTACGTATTTAATACTGCTTTTAATTTATCATAAGAGTTACTTCCCAAAAAACGTTCATCGCAGCTGGATTGAAAGAGTATTTGGAAATGTAGCAATGCTGTTTGTATAACTAGACCACATTATAATTCTGCTGAAGATCCAAAGGGATTTTCCTTTGTAGGATTTGAAACAATAGAACAAGCAGCGAAAACTATTGAGGTCCGATCAGAATCTTTTGGAAGAAAGTTCTTCTAAACCTTCATTAATTACAATTTTCCAGGAGTCCTGTTCTCCTCTGGAAGGTTATGACAAGGGTTTAACAGTGTGCATTTCTGAGTTAGTTTCAGTCCTGACTGTTTTTATGATCCTGTTATTTTTAGCCTTCCCCCTGGCTTTATTCAACTACTTCCAATTTGCTACCTTTCTATCTTTTATGTATCTCGCAAACCACTTTAAAATACTTTCTGAACGCAGCATCTTCTAGGCGGATAAATGGGTACATAAAAGGTAAATCCTCATGGACCTCATTTTTCTTGGTTGATCACTACTGTATCTTCCAGGTATAAAGCCCAAAATTCTATTGGAAGTTTTAGTACAACAATGAAATCTCCTTTAAAACATATTACATTTCCGATGTATTATTGCAACCATTTTCTAACCAAGAGCATAGTCATAAAAGTAAAGAAATACATATTTCAAAAGGCATTTTATATCTACAAAGTGCAATTGCTTTTACTCCATCCTTTTTATTTTTAAATTAAATTTATTGGGGTGACATTGGTTAATAAGGTTATATAGGTTTAAAGTGTACAGTTCTATGATACATGATCTGTATATAAGATCAAAATCAAGTCATCTTCCATCACCATATATCACCATTTATCTATTTACCTGTCAAATGACACCTTGGTTGTTTCCATGTCTTGACCACCATGAAAAATGCTGCAATGAACATAGGGGTACATATATGTTCACAAATAAATGTTTTCAAATGTTTCGGTTAGATACCCAGAAGAGGGATTGCTGGGTCATTTGGTAACTCCATTCTTAATTTTTTTAGTAACCGCCAGAATGTTTTCCACTGTGACTGTACCAGTTTGCATTCCCACCAGCAGCGAAGAACCGTTCCTCTTTCTCCACAACCTCCCCAACTTGCCATTACTTGCCTTGTTATAATAGCCATTCTAACAGATAGGAGGTGGTATCTCATTGTAGTTTTCATTTGCATTTCCCTGAAAGCTAGTGAAGTTGAGCATCTTTTCATATATCTGTTGACTATTTGTACGTCTTCTTGGGAGAAGTGTCTGTTCCGGTCTGCTGCCCATTTTTAATTGGATTGTTTATTTGGTGTTGAGTTGCATGAGTTCTTTATATATTTTGGATATTAGCCTATGGAGGAGCTGTTGTTTGCAAATATCTTCTCCCGTTTGGTTGATTGCCCTTTTGTTTTGTTGACAGTTTCTTTTGCTGTGCAGAAGTGTTTTAGTTTGACATGGTCCCATTCATTTATTTTTGCCTTTACTTCCCTTGCCTGACACAAATTTGAAAGAGGGAGAAAAGCAAAAGAGAATTTAACCTGATCTTCATCAAAACCTTTTATGCTTTACAAGGTGTTTAGAATACAAGAGCCCATTGACTCTAGACTCAAAAAATGCTAGCACTTGAGACAAAGACTGGCACTACTATCTCTCTCCTACCTTCTTCATACCTACTTTAATATGATCACCCTGAATGTAAACTCTTGGCTCCACTGCATTACTTCAAGATATGACATTAGGATCTTCCCTATAACATCATTAGAGAGAGACCAGCACAATGTAGCTGCACCACCTGTTTCCTGCTGCCAACAACAGGATGAAGACATCCCCAGGTCACCCACCTCGCCTGTCTCTGAGGAAGGCTTGCTTCTTCCTGTGTGTATGCCAATAGAAAAGTATCATCCTGGCCCAGACAATAACCTAATGGCAAAAGGAGAACCAGTCCTCTTCTTGGAAAATCATGGAAATACAAGTAGTAGCCAGTGGTCTCCTAATACACTTCATAGTAAATTCAAGGATAATGTGAAACTTTGCAGATTTGACCTTGGTTCAGCCCCAAATTGTCATGTGTAAGTACAGGCAGTGGGCAGAGGCTCCTTCTAGGAGTCAGCCTCCAAGAAATCCTCTGTACACATTATCAACTCT
>NW_006383011.1:19400308-19408732 GCF_000327345.1 Myotis davidii | reverse complement strand
TGTCCTCTTGTCTCTCATAGTTGGATGCCTATGTATTACCATTGAGCCACTCACTGATCCAACAGTCCCACCCCTCACTCTATCCTGGGCTCTCTCACTAGCCCAGATTCAAGATGGGGAAAAAAGAAGAGGGAGGGAGGGAGGGAGGGAGGAAAAGGGATCACTTTTTAATATTCTCAACCTATACTTTCAATAAATTGAACTGTCTCTTAAAATTTACCTTATCAAGTATCACTGTTAGAGCCTGCATTTCCTCATAACTCATGGTTATTAACAAGACCTTTCATTAAAGCAAACACTCTAAACAGGGAAAAGAAAGGGCAATGATAAGCAAGTTTTGAATATATAGAATAGAGTCCGTAAGAACAGTCTTTTAAAATCCTTTTGAAGTCTTTTACTTTAATAACCTTAAATTTAATTCACGATCACAACGGCAATTATAAGCTATTACGAATAAGAAAAATGGAGCAAGTCTCATTGCCACAAATATTTTTGTTGCCCTTTTAAAGATTTGTGAAATACAAGGTTGAACACAGTAATTTAATGCCTTTTAAACTGTCACCTAAATCTCATGTTCCTTTTGAAATTACAATGTCTCTTAGTCCTAATGAGTCATAAATCCATTACTGTTAAACTCGTGACTCTGATTTCAGGTTAAAGAGCCACCACATAGTTGATTTGCATTTTTTATACCCCATTAAATTGCTTTTGCTATGTTCTTTCAGATTTTTTAAATGTGTCTTTCATTTGCTATATAGTGATTTTACATAATAAAAAAATGGAGACAATTTTTTAAACTAAAAGCTTAAGCTAAATTTCAGAATAAGCAGACTTCATCTTATTCATCTTTATAAGACTGGTGCCTAGCACGGTACCTGGCATATGGCTGGCATCTAATAAATGCTAATTAAATTGAGAAAATATAGTTTCTTGCGCAACCAATTTCTCTGTGTATCTCAGCTAAAGTTGTACGTAGATCATGACACTATTCTCTAGTCCTGCCCATACAGGGCTTGAAACTTCTAAGAGGAACATTTGTTTTTGTTTGTTTGCTTTCTTCTCGCTTCCAAATCAAAAGATGACAAATTTCTTCAACTTTAAGGTTCCGTGGATAATAATGGAAACATCAATTTAATAATAGATTTTCAGATTTTAAAAAGGGGCCTACCAAAACAAGTGTACATATCAATTTTATGATACATCTCAATCTAATAAAATCTAAAATGTAAAAATTTAATGTCTTGGAACCAAGTAGATGGAGCATAATGGCAGTGACTTGTCTTGTTATTATGACTGGTCTTTGTTTTATTTTCCAGCCCATAGAATGGATTTAGAATAGGATGTATACTGTGAGGAAGCATGGTACGGTTTTGTACTCAAGGTGCTGTTTGGAGGAAGTCTATGGCCATTACTACATAGGAAGCTATGCCTTCCAAAGGCCTTTTGATCACTGTCTATTGCATCATGGATTCCTAACAAATGGGAAATACCAAGCATTTCGAGTCACAAGAGAAAGGGTAATACTTTTTACCAAGCATAGGTACCAAGAGTCCTTGAAAGAAAGACCTCTGGAATGTGTTCATTGAAATCTATGTAACGGAAATGTTTTCACTTAAGTAATTATGAGGGAATTATTTAAAGTTCAATTGTTCACATCTCTTCTTTCTTAGAACCTTTTCTGTATGACTCTATTTTGTAAACTTGAAAGGTTCAAGCAATTATCAGGTTTATAAAGGTAGGTAAAAATAGCCTGAGAGAATAATAAGAAGGAATGGAGAGAATAAGAAGAAAAAAAAAGAAGGAAGAATCAAAGGTAAAACACAGGCATAAAGAGTTCTAGCGAACTGTGGGACATTCTAACCCAAACCCGCAGTTGTTACTTGTCCAATGCAAAATGCCTACTCTGCAATTATTACTGGAATCTTAAAAGCCCTGAAATTAACACCTTAACAAGGCTCACAAAGCAAGGCACAAAAGTCTGCCACTGAGTCCCATAAACAAGACGCTTCATGATGCCGAGATGATTTTTTAATTCAACTTTTAATTCTCCCCTGTTGGCATGCTTCTAAGTTATTTCTCCCTGATAAGAGTTACCATATACCTAGGAAATAAAAGCTCATTTTAATCCTCTTCTAGGCAAATCCAAGAGGAAGATAAACATGATCCTGCAAATAAAATAATTCAATGCATTCCAAATTCTCATCTAAATGATATAAGGCTGCCACTTAACTTATTTGTTAATGTGAATAAGCAAAAGTTAATTATACAGCAGTTGGGAAAAATAGATATATTTTTTAATTCCTATTATCTATTTATCCAATGACATTCTTTATGTTTTCAAAGGAATCACTCAGAATGATTTGTTTGTAGAAATTATGTTTGTAGTAAAAATAATTCTCAAATGCTTTTCTCCTCTAAATAGGAAGGAACTATGTTTGAATAATGATCAGAGTCCTATTAGGACAATTCCTAATTTTTTCAATTAATGATTATTGCAATACGAAGGTGATGGTTGAACAAAGTTCTGATTTGTAATGAAAATATTCAGTGTATCAAAAAATTCCATATTTATGTTAGTATAAACTATCTGAGGATCATCTAATTCATTCCCCTAGATTTTTCTATGTAAGTGATGTTTTTCAAAACATCATTTACATAGAAACCTGCTATTCTCAAAAATGTCCAGTGGAGATTCTATTTTCTTGAACAATAGCTAGTTCTAGTGACTAATATATGAAAATTCTTAAAGTAATTCCTACCCCTGGTTAATCTAAATCCCTTCTGAAATGTTAATCCTGTTTTCTCTCTAATGTCAATAAGAGCCCAACTGATAAAACTCTTTGAAAATACATTTATCTTTTTCAATATCCACCAAAAAGATTGCGACATAAATGATAAAGGAAGATTTTTTTCCTTAGGCTCTAAATTATTAAGGACGTGGTATGTAGTTACCTTCTCGGTATCCCTACATGATCCCATGGGCATGTAGATGTGCATATTTGTATACAATGCTTATATGCAGGGTGTTTTTATCATGGACTCACCACTTGGAAAATTCTTTTCTGAGTGCCTTGAATGTAGTTGTTGGGTAAACTGGAAAAGAGCTACAAACTATTACTGTCCTTCAATTAAGTTAAACAAGAGTCAGGAGCATTTAGAGTGAATGGTTCTCAGAATTTCAATCCCACCAGAATTATTCTCAAAAATTGAAAAAGAAAAATACATCTATAACTGAAAAAAGTTTGATCCTGAGTGGTTTTTAACCCCCAGAAATTAGGAAATATATCACAACTTCTTTGGAATCAATAAGCAGATTACTCCCTAAGCCAGCGATTTTCAACCAGTGTGCTGCAAGAATTCTTAAAATACACAATATCTGACTATTTAGTTAAGGGTACTGACTTCTTTTCCCTTAGGTTGTCAAATAAAAAAAAATGACAACAACCAACACAATAGCTATCTGGTGTGAATGACTCAAAAGTACACTTTTTTTTCAAATCAGCAAAAATTACATTTTTTTGGTGTGCCACAGAATTTTAGTAATTATTTTATGTGATTGGTTTATTAATTAGTCTTATTACATATTTATTATATTGTTGATTAATTAAATAAATAAATAAGTTTTCAAATAAACTTTTGTCTTCCTATTCCATACATTACAGTCATGTCCTTCCCTTGGACAACCATCCTCCTTGCATTCCACCAGCATGAATCATGTCCATACTTCTAAGCTCAGCTTACATTTCACCCACTCCATGAAATGTCCTTTCACCAGCCCAGTCTGAATCAACCCTCTGCCTATGAACTACAATAGTGCTGGTTCATTGAACACCTATTTGCCATCTTTAATCAATGGCACAGCTCCCTAACTAGATGGTAAGTTCCTAAGGGCTTTGTTAGTGCTCCCAAAACTCCAAGCACAATGTGAGGGCTCCAATTAATATGCCTGATTGATATGTTTCTACAGCAGGGAAACCCAGCGTTACTTGTATCCTCCTGACCTTTATTTATTTCTCTCACTGGCTTTTTATTTCTAAAACTAGAGGCCCAGTGCATGAAGATTCATGCAAGAATCGGCCTTCCTTCCCCTGGCTGTCGGCACTGGCTTCCCTCCGGCACCCGGGACCCAGGCCTTCGCTCTGGCTGCTGCCTTCCGCCTGCGCTCTGGGCTAGAGCCACCTCCCGCCCGCGCTGGCCAGCTCTGTGGCCGCCACCCAGAGGCCGGCCCTCGGTGGCCGGTCGGGGCTTGTGGGAGGCTTGGCTTCCTTCATCGCTGGGGCTACGAAGGAAGCCAAGCGTCCCGCCCAAAGGAAGCCACATGTCCTGCCCTTTCCTGCCAGCTCCATGGCTCCAGCCGGCACCACCATCTTTGTGGCTATGGGTGCTGCCATCTTTTGTCACAGAGTGATGATTAATTTACATATTACTCTTTTATTTATTAGAAGATAGGATAAGGGTAGTATCCCATGAAATCCCAGGAGTATTATGAAGAAGAATGTAATGAGAATATTTTTTAAGTATCTGTTGATATTTGGTTTCTTTCCTTGCAATTCTTTAGCATTTTCTGCCCCCAGCTAGGAAAGGGTAAATACAGCAAGGAAAATAGGATTTGACCTCAATGGAATGACAACAAATGTGCATGGTGTTCACTTTCAACAACACCTGGGAACGGGCTCTTCTCCGTTTCTCAGGTTGAAAAACATCTTGGAAAAGCAGAGAAACGAGGGAAGAAAAGACATGAACTACTTGCCAATCCTTTTTTCTTTAAATTGTTCAAACTGGAGCGAAATGAAATTTATTTAAATTGACAATCAAGTTTTAGGACAAACAACATCCATTATAAAATAAAGATAGATGGTTTCTTCACACATTAAAGTTATGGTGACACCTATCTCCCCTCACAATAAATCTGCAATAAATAGTTGTCCATAACTTAAGAAAACAACTTGTTCTGCAAAACTGATACTAGTAACACTACACCATTAGATATGCTTTCAGCACTTAACTTTCCTGACTGCTTTAAAGTAGGTTAAGAAAAAAAATCTTTCCCAACTGAAAAAAGGAGAGAAATCACTATGACATGAGACTTCAGTGAAATTCCACCCTATTAGATTTTTCTGAGAAGTGCCAGACAAGGGGATTTCAGGAATGAGTCTTTAGATCTGAAAATTAGTGCAATGAAAATCACCAAGGCAGTACCATGGATTTAAATGAACTTAATATTTTCTTAAGTTTTAATGTAAAATAACTGTTCATTTCTTCCAAGAAATAGTTAAGGTTACTAATTCTTCTGCATAAATCAATATATTCTAAGCTAATAGCCCAGTAAAGTCTATAAAATGTAGCCACATAGCTGTCTGTTTGCAGGGCTTTATTCCAGGAGCTAAATAGTTTCTACTTATAGTCGACTATTGTCTCTATCAAATTACTTCCTTGACTCTGTGATAGCTTTTTACATCTTTTGAAAGTATGCTTTAATTTCTCATCAAAGTCTTTGCATTTAAGAATGTAATTTTTAAAGTAAAAGGATTGACTGCTATTATATTTTTGTGAGTTTTTAATAATATTGCAAAAATAATGTATGTGTACAAAACACCATTCAATAACTTTATTATTCATTACAGAAACATATATGGATCTTATTAACTTCACTAAGATTATGTTATGCTTCATGATTAGTTACAGTGTTAATTTCTAGTAGCTGCAAAAAAATGTTTTTAAGCCTAGTAACATTTTTTACCCTGGTGCTCTTAGTTATGTAGCCTTTCCGGAAAAAAAAAAAAAAATGCAAGAAAGTACAATTAAAAAAAAAGAAAAGAAACAAGAAAATACAATCAAAGAAAAGCTTCTACGGGATGAGGAATAACAGTCTTACAATTTTAGATTATTATGTTAAATCTGTCTCATTAGATGTAAGATGGTAATGATAATGAATGTTCACCCTCAGCTTCCGCTGCGTAGCAAAATTACAAAATGTGTTTTTAATGAAATGTAGCACACTGGTTATGTTTATCTGACTTCTATTTGAAATTAAATTGGCTTAAAATATTATGTAGAAAGTTTTAACTCTAGCATTCCAAAACACTTTAATCAGAAAACTGTTTTATGCCAAATTAAAGTACAGTGGTGATTATTTTTCTTCTAACTTTTAAAAATGTTAGCAGAACAAATTGCTCACTCTTTATTCAGATGCCACAATAATTTCATATCCTAGAAAACTTAAACCATATCTGTTTTACTGTTCTGTAAATAAGGAAATTGAACTAGATTTCCAAGATTCTCAATTATCTATTGATTTGCTTAATTTTATATGCTGTAATTCCAGCATAGGCATGCCATTTATCTTGAAAGTTTCTTGAATTACAGCACATCATGGCAGACACACAGATTGTATGAGCTAAGATTAACCCAAGACTTAGACTGTCCCTGTGGCATCAGATTTTTTCCCATTCTAAATATGGAGTGGCTTGATAGTAATCTCTTGAGTTTCTGAATTGATTGAGGTTGGTCTGAGAGAGTTCTGATTAAACTCCTACCCTCAGGTATGGCCTCTGAGGAATCTCTTAAGGGAAAAGAACCAATCTTAACCCAGATCCCAAGACGTTCTGATCCACCTCCAACTGTGTCTGAGAATCCTAAAATACTTTATAGGGAACTCACCAAAGCCCAGCTCCAAGGGGATATGACTTTTAGAAGGTGTGTGTATGGGTGTGTGTGGGTGTACACATGCACATATACATATACATACAACTTAGGGAAAGCATGTCAAACTTGTAGGCCACAGGCCACATGCCTCATTTATTTGGCCCACGTTAGCTTTTGAGTTTGTCATGCTTGACTTGGGGCAAAGTGTCCACTCTATTTGAACATTCTATTGTTTTACCTGTAAACTGAAAACAACACACTAATAATCTTGAAAGCCCCTAGCAATCAAACATTCTATGATTCCTCAAGTTATATCCCTTCCTTCCACCTCCTTTCAAAATGATGACAAATGAGACATTTTTTAATAAAAAGAGAGTACATTTTTATATTGGGAGATTAAAAATCTAAATGGCATATTGTAAAGAAAAAGTTTATGTTAGACCTAAAGTTTACAGAACTTAATAATAAGTTGTTAAAATGGGGAAAAAATCAACGTGAACCCAAGGCCTTAAATAGAAATATATATATACTTTGTATTCCTGTCATTAGAAGTAACTGAACTCAAAGCGTTTGCTCATCATCAACTTTCATGCACATTCCCTTGCATCAAAAAGAACAAGGGAACTTGCAAGGTAATTTTTGCGCTTTTTTTCCTGATTTTAAGGTATTCAAAACTCATTTTAAAATATATAAACATTTAAATTGTATAAATATTTAGACTAACTGGATTAAATATTTTTCTAATCATGTGTTTGTCGCTAAAATTTTAACCTGATAAAATTTATGTTTTAGTGTATTTGTTGCATAAATAATATCTAAGCATTTAAAGTGGTGTTGTCCACTGAGGTACCCACTAACTACAAGGACCATTTAAATTTAAATAAATTAAAATTCAGTTCCTCAATCTTACTATCCACATTTAAAGTGCTCAATAGTCACAGGGCTGATGCCTGTGATATCTAACAGCATGGATATAGAAGTTGTATTAGCTTATTTTTACATATATTAGGACTAGAGGCCTGGTGCACAAAAATTTGTGCACTCGGCAGGGAAGGGGGCGTCCCTTAGCCCAGCCTGTGCCCTCTCACAGTCTGGGACCCCTCGGGAGATAACGCCCTGCTGGCTTAGGCCTGCTCCCGGGTGGCAGAGGGCAGGCCCAATCCCTAGGTGCAGCCCCTGGTCAGGCTCAGGGTAGGGCTGATTGGGGGGTTGGGGCACCGCCCCCTGTCACACTCAAGGCAGGGGCGATGGGGAGGTTGCAGCGCCAACCCCTGTCACGCACAGAGCAGGGCCAATCCGGGGGTTGGGGTGCGGCCCCCTGTCACACACAGAGCAGGGTGGATCAGGGGGTTGGGGCGCCACCCACTATCACCCAAAGAGCAGGGCCAATCAGGGGGTTGGGACGCCATCACTGTCACACTGAGGGCAGGGCCGATGGGGCGGTTATGGCTCTACCCTGTCACATACAGAGCAGGGCCCATGGGGACTGGGGGGGCTGGGGCGCTGCACTCTGTGACACACAGAGCCGCAGGGCAATCAGAGGTTGGGGAACTCCCCTGTATCAGGCACAGAGCAGGGCCGATCAGGAGGTTGGGGCGCCTTCCCCGTCACGAACAGAGCCGCAGGGCGATCAGGGGTTTTGGGCGCTGCCCCGTCACGCTGATCCCGGTGCCGGGAGGCCTCATGGCTCCGCTGATCCCGGTGCTGGGAGGCATATTACCCTTTTACTACATAGGTTAGAGGCCTGGTGCACGGGTGGGTGCCGGCTGGTTTGCCCTG
>NW_006383011.1:19372140-19400201 GCF_000327345.1 Myotis davidii | reverse complement strand
CTGCTATTTTTGTTACAATGTTCAAACGGCAGGCTCAGAGGCCTGCAAGGCAGGCGGGGAACGTTGGTTTCCTCCGTCACTGAAGCAAGCAAGCAAGCCTCATGTTCAGTTTAAGCTGCCTGGCTGCCGGCCGCCATCTTTGCTGTCAGTTAATTTGCATATCTCCCTGATTAGCCAATGGGAAGGGTGCGGTCGTATGCCAATTACCATGTTTCTCTTTTATTAGTGTAGATATAGACTAACCAGCTACATTTATAAGCCTCTGTCAAGACAGAAGTTCCTTTTGTTCTTATCTAACAATCTAGAATCCTAGGTGTTCCCGGTATAAGATTGGCAGGTGGAGAGGCAAGTTCAACCCCATGAGGTCTCCAAGGACACAGACTCTTCTCTCTTGTTTTGCTGTCCCTTAGGATGCTACCTTATTCTGCATGATTGGAACTAGCTCTGCAATATCCTAGCTACATATTCCAGATTGTCAGACACGGAAGAAGAAAAATAAAGGGCAAGAAACTTCCTTTAGTGGTTCTCAACCTTCCTAATGCCGCGACCCTTTAATACAGTTCCTCATGTTGTGACCCAACCATAAAATTATTTTTGTTGCTACTTCATTACTGTAATGTTGCTACTGTTATGAATCGTAATGTAAATATCTGATATGCAGGATGTATTTTCATTGTTCGCAACCCACAGGTTGAGAACCGCTGCCGGGGAACAAATGTTCCACACAGCACTCCCACTCACACCTTTGTGGCTGAAACATGATTAATTGTAGCCCGTGTCCGGATCTCATGAAGGATGGAAAAGGTAGTCAAATTTTTGCCTGTGTGCCCAAGCTATTTCTAAAAAAGAATAGAAGAATCTTTAATAAAAAAAAAATAGCACTCTGCCACAGAGGAATACTGTTCAATGCATTTTTTTAATATTTAAGTTTATAATGGAAAGTTTTAAGTTTATTTATTTTTAAATATATTTTTATTGATTTCAGAAAGAAACATCAATGATGACAGAGAATCATGATCAGCTGCCTCCTGCACACTCCCTACTGGGGATTGAGTCCACAACCCAGGCATGTGCCCTTGACCAGAATTGAACCGGGGACCCTTCCGTCTGCAAGCCGACGTTCTAGCCACTGAGCCAAGCCGGCGAGGGCTGCATTTATTTTTTAAAGTGGATCTTAGAATATATTTAAACAGTGGGAGATGTTCTTCTCCTCATTTAATATTCCTTGGGAAGTAAAACTCCTATCAATGTCCCTTCCACTGGTTATATAAATTCTACCATTAAACATTTTGTCCTGGCCTAAGTAGTATAAACCAGTAATAAAAACTTATAGTTTCATTTTAAAACTCACTCAAGAGATAATTTTGCTTTCTTGGGTGTTTTAAAATAAATATCAGCATCCATTTTCACTCGCTTAACTTTTTAATAGGAAAAAAATTCTTTAAGGGATAGTGCTACCCATAAAATCTGTAAAATAATGTACTCAAGTCAGCACTGCCTAATTATGAGGTTGTGCAACAGCCAAAAACAATAGTTAAAGTATCTAATAAATTTAACAATACCACATGTATGTTTTATAGATTAAACTCAAGTTCCAAAGTAAACGTTGTATTTAAATTTTAATTTTGTGCATGAGGAACTAAAAATGATATTATTAAAATATACTAAAATTTATTATTCCTTAATAAAAGAGTATTTGCTATTAAGCTGCAAGCCTAATCATTTTTAACCTGTCAATGAAAGTGTTATTACATAATAAGGTAATACTTACCTACCACTTGCATACTTACCTACCACTTCTACAAAATTGTTTAACATTTTTTTACATTAAATATTTAAATTATATATTATAGACAACAGAAATTGGTAAAAGAAAAATAAAAATGACATATAATAATTATCTTTTAGCAATTGCATCTGGAAATCCAAAAATGTGCTTCATAATTATTGACAATAATCTCTCTTGACATGCTTTTGTTCAGATGGAACTGTATGAAGAATTTTATTTATTTATGTGTTGTTTTCAAGATCAGAATAAATTTCAACTGGTGGCTGAAAACATAAAAATCAGAATTGATAATTTTTCATTAATAATAAAAATTTTTCAGACCAATAATTCTGATATGGTGTTAAATTATATAACTTAGGGACCCACTGTACTAGTAAATCAACATTCATTTGTCAGTCAACAGTGTCTGAAGGGAATTGTGTACAAGTTATTATTTGTTAAATTGACCTCAAATAATATGTTAGATGCACTATTTCCAAAGAAAATGAATTCTACTTTCCTCAATCACTGATGTGATTAAGCAGTCAGTTCGTGAACTTACTTTCAATAATAATGAAAATATTTTCCCTTCTTAGTGCCACTTAACAGCAGCTAAGAGGAAGCAGTGCAATTTGAGGATACCATCCCCTCAACCAGCTCCCCTCATTATCTATTATTAGTTTTCAAATATTTCCTTCTCTGGCCCATAAGGCCACTCACATGGACATTTCTAATCCATGGAGATTAACCCCAACAATTTCCATCCCTTCAAAAAAATAGCATAAAATAAGGGAAAGTAGTATTTTATGATTGTTTTTGCATCTACAGCTTATTTAAGAAATAAACTACTTTATCTCTTTTCAACATTATGAGGCATCAGGTATCATGAAAAAACCTCATAGTAGAGGATATTTTTAATAGCTAGATACAGCAGGGGAATAAAAAGCAGAGAAGGGGAAAGGAAGGGAAGGGAAGGGAAGGGAAGGGAAGGGAAGGGAAGGGAAGGGAAGGGAAGGGAAGGGAAGGGAAGGGAAGGGAAGGGAAGGGAAGGGAAGGGAAGGGAAGGGAACCTCTATAACTACATAGAAGAACTGATAAGAAATTGAGAGTAATCCTCGGACCAAAAATGACAACAACCAGAATCCAGAGAGGGAACAAAATGCAGATGTTGGTATCTGCCAGGGGAACATCTGCCCATCCTCAGAGGCCTGTGACTTCATGCTTCTCAGGCTATGTGACTAAAGGACAGGGATAAAGCGAGGGACGACACCAAGTGGGAAGTTGGATCAGAGACTCTCACAGAAAAATAAAACCCCTGAGAGCTGATATCCCACTGAAAGAACAAACTGAGCCCTGGCTGATTTGGCTCAGTGGATAGAGTGTTGATCTGCGGACTGAAGAGTCCCGGGTTCAATTCCAGTCTAGGACATATACCCAGGTTGCAGGCTCCATCCCCAGTAGGGGGCATGCAGGAGGCAGCTGATTAATGATTCTCTCTCATCACTGATGTTTCTATCTCTCTCTCTCTGAAAGTTTCTGAAATGGTGTGGAAGCCCTCGGCTCTTCCATTTATTTTACTCGTAGCTACTTAGACTTTATAAAGGAAAGGAAGGAAGGAAGGAAGGAAGGAAGGAAGGAAGGAAGGAAGGAAGGAGAGAGGAAGGACTGAAATATTTTAAAGATTCTATACTGCACAGGAGGAAATAAATATTTGCTTATTTCCATTAGCTCTGAAAATAGGAGGAAATACCATCTCTTCTGAAAATTCTTAACCAGAAGCATAATCTCAATTGGATTGGGGCTGAAACCTTATTACTTGCTTCTGCGGCTCTAATTACTTAAAATGGTTATGAATTAGTAGTATACCTTGGCTCTAAGCAGAGGTAAACTCAAGTGCTCTGGAAGAAAACACCTTAAAACCAAAACTTGAGAGAAGTATCACAGATAAACTCAAAAGGAACATGAACTCACAACATAAAAAAATCAAAAACACATGAGGAATCAACCCACATGAGCAAATGTCAGTCGAAACAAGAAAGATCAGATCCACTTAGACAGCAAATGTTAGAATAATCAGGTAAAATATGTGAATAAATATATTTACTTTATTTAAAGATTTAAAATAACATAGAGCATATATCTAGAAGGGATTCTAATTATTTTTAATTTTGTTAAACTGCTAGGTCAGTGGTCAGCAAACTCATTAGTCAACAGAGCCAAATATCAACAGTACAACGACTGAAATTTCTTTTGAGAGCCAAATTTTTTAAACTTAAACTATATAGGTAGGTACATTGTTATTAATTAGGGTACTCCTAAGGCTTAGGAAGAGCCACACTCAAGGGGCCAAAGAGCCGCATGTGGCTCGCGAGCCGCAGTTTGCCGACCACCGTGCTAGGTCAATTAAAAAGATAACCCACTTTTTAGAAAATAGATAAGACTTGAGCAGGCACTTCAAAAGAAACACAGCCGCCGAAACCGGTTTGGCTCAGTGGATAGAGTGTCGGCCTGTGGACTGGGGGGTCCCAGGTTCGATTCCGATCAAGGGCATGTGCCTTGGTTGTGGGCACATCCCCAGTGGGGAGTGTGCAGGAGGCAGCTGGTCGATGTTTCTCTCTCATCGATGTTTCTAACTATCTCTCTACTTTCCTCTCTGTAAAAACTCAATAAAATATATTTTTAAAAAAATTAAAAAAAAAAGAATCGCAGCCAATTAACACATCAAAAGTGTTGCATATTACTAATTTTCAGTGAGGTAAAAATTAAAATCAGGGTAAGAGCCATTATACACCAGAACCCAATGTCCGATCTGACAAGGAAATTTAATCTCATATACAGCTGGGAAGAGTTGATACACACACTTTAGGAAAGCTTGCCATTCTCTACTAGAATGGAAAATACCTCTGACATGAGGATCCAATTTTTCCATGAATGTATAAATGCATAAGAGGAACTCCTGCTTGTGTATACTTGTACACTATACAACAATGGTTATAGCAGCCTTATTCATAATACAAAAAATTATCATCTGGAAACTATCCATCTGTAGATTATAAATTACAACTACATACAAGATCATAGGTGAATTGTATGACATAAGCAAATCCAGTATATATAAAGTCTAAAACAGGCAAAACTAAACTACATTATTTAGGGATGCATTTATAAGTGGAAAACTATAAAGAATAGTAAGGGCCCTAACTGGTTTGGCTCAGTGGATACAGCATTGGCCTGCAGACTCAAGGGTCCCAGGTTCGATTCCGGTCAAGGTCATGTACCTTGGTTGCGGGCACATACCCAGTAGGGAGTGTGCAGGAGGCAGCTGATCGATGTTTCTCTCTCATCGATGTTTTTAACTATCCCCCTCCATTGCTCTCTGTAAAAAACCAATAAGATATATTTTTTAAAAAGAATAATAAGGAAATAGTTTATCATAAAATTCAAGATCATGGTTCCCTTTGGGGTGGGAAAACTATGATGAGGAGAAGCAAATGGTATGCTAGGAGTGCTAATAAAGTTCTTAACCAGGGCGGTGATTATATGAAAGAATTCTTGTAACTATTTATTAAGCTCATATATAATTTTATATTACTAATGTGTTTATATGGCAATATAAATTTATAACTTAATATAGAAATAGAAACTAAAAATGCAGAGGTTTTGCAGAGGTCATTATTATTCAATGATTATTTCAAGTGTTCCTCTACATTTTACCATCTCCTTTGAAATTAGTTTGTGGCCAATGTGATTATTTCTGGCTAATGAGCTATTAGCAGAAGTTATGTACTCCTTCTGGTCTGCAGGACTTAAACACAGGCATAAGTTCTCCATACTCTCTCTCCCCCTGCTAGGCAAGCCTTGAATCCCCATGTTGAAAGAGTGAAGCCACAAAATGTAGACAAGCTGGATTCATGGATACCAGCATGGAAGGCAGATGTTCTACAGAATTGGTGGACCATCACTGCATGAATGAGAAGTAAACTTCATGTTTAAAGCCACTAAGAGTTTCAGATTTAAATGTTTCTGCAGCATAGCCTAGCCTAAGTGACCAATACAAATGAGTTAAGAGCAACTCAGATTAAAATAAATAAAACTAAAAGTATTAAACAATCACTCCTCAGATTTCTCTTTCAAAAAAGAAATGTGAAATAGAGATAAAGTGACATGGAGAATAAAACGAGAAGGTCTAGTATATGTCTGGTTACAGCTCCAGACATGTTCTGTAGGAATGCAGCATATTTCATAGGCACCCCCAAAAAATTTACAATATTTTGCCTTGCATTTGAATTAAAATTTAAGTCTATTATGTTATAGTATACCAATTAAATTAAATTTACCTATTTTTAGAGACTCAGTTATCAAACTAAGAAAAATTAAAAGGCATTATGTCTGTCAGTTTCTTTTGAAGTTACATTTAGCAGTTACTCATATAGAGCTAAGTATTCACCTACCCTATGACACAGCAGTTCCACACCTACATATTTACTTAAGAGAAATGAAAACATATGTTCACAAAAAAATGTCGGTTCTTCCAAAAAACTTACTCAACCAACTTTTTACATAGCAACCAAGAACTGCAAATAATCCAAATGCCTACCAACAGCAGACCAGATAAACAAATGGTGGTATATTTATACAATGAAACACTATTCAAAAAAAAATTTTAATTAACTACTGAGACACATAACAATATGAATGAATCTTAAATCTTTATATTTAGCAAAAGAAGCCAGATACAGAGTATACATTATATAATTTCACTTACATGAAATTCAAATTCAACCTACAGTGATTGAACACAGAGCAGGGCTTGCCTACGAATTTGAAAGTTAATTGGAAATGAGCACAAGAGAACCTTCTGGAGTGACAGAAATGTTCAGCATCTTGATTGTCATTAGGGTCATTTATCAAAACTCATGGACTTGTACACTGAAGGTCAGTTCAGTTCTCTGTACATAAAGTTTACCTTAAAAGGATATTAAACTTTGAATGTTACATATCAGAGGAAATATTTTATTTTGGTAAATGAACATTATTCAGTCTATAATCTCAGGAATGAACAAAAAAATTTTGCTATGTTTGTCTCAATACAAGGGTATTTTTCAGCCAGTCTTTTAAGAGAAAAGGCCCCTGGGGAAATCATGCATTAATATTCTCTGGCTTCTTTGAAAAGGCATGCAGCAGTTTCATAGATACATCCAAACTTACAGTAAAAAAACTGGATTCTACAGTGTTTCCTCATTGGCACAAATTATTGGAAATGATCTGCTATCATCAAAGTTCTCCACTAATCACGAAACTAAAATGCACAGTGTTTACCTAACAGTGAAAACTATCTTTACTAATAAAAGGGTAATATGCTAATTAGACATCTTCTGGACAAAAGCCACGGTGGCGGGAGCCAAGGCAGAGGCAGTTAGGGGCAATCAGGCAGGCAGGCAGGCAGAGTGGTTGGGGGTGATCAGGCAGGCAAGCAAGTGAGCGGTTAGGAGCCAGCGGTCCCAGATTGCAAGAGGGATGTCTGAGAAGTCCCAGATTGGAGAGGGTGCAGGCAGGGCTGAGAGACCTCCGTGCACAAATTTCGTGCACCAGGCCTCTGGTAAGGAATAAAGAATGGGAAAAGAAACCAAGAAGGCCAAAAATCCTTTAGATTTATAGTGTAGTTGAAAGACAAGGTCAAAATAATTAGCAAAACATAAGGAAGGCAATCATAGTAGGCAGATTTCATTGTAAGCATTCTCTTCAAGAGTTAACTCAAGCTGCATAGTTAAGATAAAAATAAAATCTAAAAGCAAAATATAAGATATTGGGTAGCTCAACATGTGACCCTGTGTTGTATGAAGCAAGGCACTCTAAAACTGGAATCCAGCCCATTCCATACCCTTCCCCACCTCCCACTGTGCACACCCCCACAGACTCACATCCACACAGAGAGTTTATTAAGCCTTTTCAGATCCAGACAAGAAATTTAGTGATTGTTATTGAGAAATGAAAATAGGTATAAAAAAGCCACAGCTTTCTTAGCAAGAGAAATAAAATTAAGCCCCACGGTGTACTTTGAAGCTGACATTTTGCTGCAGTCAAAAAGCACTTTGGAGATTATTTCTTAGTGATGACTTGTGTCTGTTGCTAAGCACTAGGTTGATGTTATTTTTCAATATTTATCACGTTGTGCCACTCTGGACATTAACAATAGATATGGAAAAGGGAGTAGGCCTCCCCAAGAGACATTTAGGGCCCATGGGTAGAAGTTAGGGGCCACCAATATCAGTGCAAAATGAGGAAGACAGGTCTCAGACTCAAAGAATGAATGGGCAGCCTTAGTTCACCATGATTCCTGAGTCAAACCTAACCAGTTGACAACTTGCAGGATTATTGCAGAGGCAAGAAATGTAATGGTTAAGAGAATGTTATTTCAAATGGGCCTGGGTCTTCTGTTTAAAGACTAATTTCATCATCTACCAGTACTGGAATTTGGCCAAAAAGTGGAATTAGCAACTCCAAGTCTTGTTATCCTCATCCTTGCAAATTCTGGAGCAGATTACATGAGATTGGTGTGTGTGAAGGGCAGATAAAATGCATATTTTGAAAAGTGGTGAGAAAGTAGGCTATCTAGTTCATGGTTTAATAACATTTTATACATTCAAACTAAAGAAATGTGGTTCTTTTACTTAAAAAGATAATATATAATCACAAATGATTTTATTTGAAACACTAATCACTCTTCTTTACAATTTAATGAAATCAAAAACTTGCCCTAGGTCATGCAGGACAGAGAAGAAAATAGCTGAAGGATTGCAAATGTGCTATTTTCCTATGAGCCAACACACATCCAGTGGTACATCAGGATCCTGTCGTGGGAATGTGGACAGAGAGGGCTGCATGTTTTAAGCAACAGACTATAAAGAGGCCAGAGGAAGCAGAAAGATTTCATGAGGAGCCAAGCTAGGCTCATGGAGACACCTGCAGAGCTTGCCTGCAGCGTCCGAACGCTCAGCACAGCCTCCCCTGGGGACCAGTGCTGCACCTGTTCTAGGATTTGTTTTTCTCCGAGAATATTGTCAAGACCACTTCAGTTGCTTAAGGACATATTTCCTATAAAACAGACTAATGTTGTTCATCTTCTTCTCTATAATAAGATATGAGGGGAAAGGGTAACAAACATGTTATTACGCCTTATAGCAAAACTAGTATTGTCTTTTTTTGCAAATTGGTGGTCTCTAATTCTACCAGGGGGAGAGGAGTGGCAAGATCAGATGGCTTATATGTTCTTGACTGTAATTTCCCTCCAGAGCAACAGAAATGTTTATCTGCAGGTAAACATGCAAATCCTAGGCTAACCCTAAGTCTTCAAGTTTCTTGTCTGGACAATCCTTTCTACCTCTTTGGCCTTAAAAGACACCATGCTTATTTTTGTTTTATTTTTTTAATATATATATATATTTTTATTGATTTCAGAGAGGAAGGGCAAGGAAGAGAGAGATAGAAACATCAATGATGAGAATCATTGATCAGCTGCCTCTACACGCCCCCACACCAGGGATTGAGCCTGCAACCCAGGGTTATTTCAGAGAAGAATGGAGAGGGAGAGAGAGAGATAGCAACATCAATGATGAGAGAGAAAAATTGATCAGCTGCCTCCTACACGCCCCCTATTGGAAATTGTAGGGGATCGAGCCCACAACCCAGGCATGTGCCCTTGATCCGGATCAAACCCGTGATCCTTCAGTCCGCAGGCCGACGCTCTATCCACTGAGCCAGGCCTGCTAGGGCTTGTTTTTGTTTTAAACTAAGATTCCTCAGTCTGATGTGTCAGTTCACTCAGACGTATTGTCATTTTAAATGTTTCTTTTTTTTATCATGGATAATGGGATTTATTTTTAGTAAAGGAATATAGAGCACTTGGGGGAAAATGCTGAGCTCTGTGTTGAGATGGTTGTGTCATAGGAAACAGGAGGGTTTCTATCCCTTATCTTTCCTTAAAAAAAAAAAATGATGCTATCCCTACACTGACCCTGAGAGTTGCTGCCTTGGTCATTTTCAAAAAGTTATAAAGCCCAAATAAGCCAGTTTAGCTCTTCTTCTCCATGCCCCTCATGGGACCACATTCCTTTTTTATATGAAGAATTGTAAGTCCCTGTTGGCTTTGTATTCCAAGTATTTATCAAATATTTTAGAAGCAAAATACCCTCTATGGTCCCCATTTCTCCCCTGCTTAACTGATTTCATTTTTATCTCCCCTGAGATCCTCAGATCTGGGAATACAGTGTTAGTTTTCTATCCCAGGCACAGACCACCTCAGCCTGAGTCTCTCCCTGAACTCTCCATTCCTACTGTTACATGATGACCAAGTATCAACCCCAAGCAAATGACCCAAAGCTTCACAGGCCAAATTTCATTTGACTCAGTTCTTTTCAAAGTACCTGGTAAACCCAGAACAATAGGGGTTTTTTCCCCATGTATGGGGGGGGGGGGGGGGGGGGGGGGGGGACTCAGAATTGACTTCATCACCAAACAAGAATAAGCCCAGCCTGTCCACAGTGACTCAGGCAGCCCAGGAGGTCCTCGTGACGTTCCTGCACATCCCCACTGGGGATGTGCCCGCAACCCAGGTACATGCCCTTGACCGGAATCTAACCTGGGACCCTTCAGTCCACAGGCCGACACTCTATCCACTGAGCCAAACCGGTTTCGGCCTCATGACGTTTTAAAGCGAGCATTCATTCTAATCATCTCTTTCTTTTTGTCAATATTAGGAGCTTTTATTCTGAGCCATGGACTAGCAAAGTATCTCCTTTCCTAATTACTAGATTAATTTTCGAACCATTTGTACCAACCAAGCCTGTGAAAGTTATTCTTAACCTTATTAATAAAGCTTTTTATATAAAATATTAATAAATAATTAGCAGAAGGTCAACTCACAGATGGGGATTAGCTTGTCAACTCTGTTAAATAACAAATTTCTGTTTACTCCATTGAAAATCACTGAGTAAAGTCATAGGCATTTATAATTGCTTGCTTTCTTAGGAAAATAGTACCATCATATGACTTAAACTAGAAATAGAGGCAAAATTGAATTCTTCTTAGGTCAAGGGGATATACACTAGGCTCCAGGTTACTGTGGTGTTTGTGCAGCAAGAGGGTAGCACCCTGGATAGTTCATTAGTATTTCCTAAATTCACTAGTGACATTTGGGAAGGAGATTACCATTTAAAATACTTTGAAATATTTAATTTGAAGAAATTTAAAGAAAAAAAAAATGCAGCCATCTTATCAGTGGGCTGCTTGCATTTAAACAGCACAGTAAAATAAGGAACTCAACCCAGTCTAATTTTTCAATTTGCTTTTCAATATTCAGGCCCACAAAGGAGAACCATGTCCTACATTGAAAGATATGCTCATTGCAAATGTATTGAAATGGCCCAAGTTCCGCACACAGAGACCCATCACATCAGAAGGGAACGTGTTCCAGGGCTCCTCACAGAAAGGAAAGGTCTGTATTTGTTGATGACATCAAAGGCTTAGGACAATCGTACTCTCTCTTCAAACGCTCTGTGTTCCGATGCTGTTTCAGTATTTCTCATTATGTTGGGGATAAAATCTGAGCACCATCTAATTTCATTTTTATTAAGGAAGGTATAATCTCAGCTGAATTGATATGAGGGATCTGGAGTAATGAGTAGGAATAGAGATAGTAGAATCCACATGAGGGTGCACAGAAAATCCTGTGCTCTCAAAAATTTAAGACTTTTCATTATTATGACAGAGAGGGGGAGTAATTTAAAGAATTGCACATATGAGATCAATTCGTTCATTTACTTAATAAAGATTTGCTGGGTGTCTAGGCACTATTAGACCAAGTACTATTCTAGCGCTTAGCATACATTAGTGAACCAAACAAAGATACCTGCCCTCATGTAGCTTACATTCTAGCTGAGGAAAACAGATGATAAATAATAAACATAGTAATGTATTAAACCACATAAAATGTAATGTCATAAGGTCTTCTGTACCTGTGGAGGGACAAAGTAGAATAGGGGGAGGGAGACTGGAATGGTCACATTTGGCTAGGGATAAGAACGGTGGTCAGGGTAAAGTCCATGGAGAAGGTGATGTTAAACAAAGACCTGACCAAAGTTGCAACTCTTAGTAGTGATCAGTCATTGAAGAGCCAAAAAGAGAGGAAAATGTTGAGATAGGTGTTTTGTCATAAGAATAGTCATAAATACATTTCTATGTATATTTATTTTCTCTCATAGAAATAAAGCTTTTAGGCCCTGGCCAAGCAGTTTAGTTGCTGAGAGTGTCATCCCAATATGCCAAAGTTTCAGGTTCCATCCCCAGTCAGGGCACATACAACAATCAACCAGTTGATGCATAAGAAGTGGAACAACAAATCAAAATTTCTCTCCTTCCTCTCTCTCTCTTTCAAAAATCAATCCAATAAATAAAAATTTTTAAAAAGAAATAAAACTTTTGCTGTAAGCATTTGATCTAACACTCTTTTAGACGTTTTTGGTTTTTTTAATCTGATATTTTCTACCTGACCTTTTATAAACAGCTACTTGTTACATGATGGACCAACTGAAAAACATGAAATTTTACTATCAGTTATTAACATTTGACCCTCAGAAAATATGTTATGCAGAATTAGGTGACATATATTCAACCTACACACTGAACCTGTGCTGTTTGTTGTGCTAGATATTGTGAATATAGCAATTTTAAATGTACAATCCTTGACCTCAAAGAGTTTGCAAGCTAGTACTATTCATTGCTGATACTTGCTAATGTTCCACATTTATTACTCCACCAGGCACTGATCCAAGTGCTTTATACTTACTAACTCATATAACCTTCATGACATTATGAGACATCATCTTTTTTTAGATTTAAGTGAGGAAACTGAGGCCAAGAATAGTTCAATGACTTGCTCAAGGCCATTTGAACCAGGGCCGTGGGACACTGGTGCTGGCTCTCTCCCTCGAAGAGGATATAGATCAGTAAACGGATATATTCCATAAGATAATAGAGAAACATGTGCAGGTGACATCTAGATCTGCCTACATTGGGGCAAGTGTCAGCATCCTGTTTTGCATCCTGTGCCAGTTTTCAGTGGGAGCCTGCACCTCAGCATCTCATTTAGCTCGGGGCCTGCAGCAGAGGAGATAAACAATGGGAAGAGCTTCCAGGAACTTCAAACAGAAGTGGGGTGTGGGGCTAAGATAGCATCAAGAACTAAACAGTCCGCTCCACACCCTCCCACCTGGCCTGGTTCTCGGAGGCTGGAACCGTCAGTTCTAGCGCTCTCCATCCCTCCTTAGGCAAATTCCCCCTGGAAATAGCCCACTGCCATAGACTGTATTTAAGTTACAACATCATGTTTAGCAATATAAGACGATTTTTGCTTTCTTTGCACATTTACATGATTTTTATTTGCCTTTGTACAAGTGTTTTCAATTAAAATTCTCCAGGACCAGAGTACTTTATGTGTCCTATGAACTATCTCATATAAAGTTAAGAAATTTCCCCCAGTAATATTGTTTCAATATTTTTAATGAGAACTAGTAAAGTGGCTATAAAGTTTAAACAGCTTTAGAGAAAATTAAAAGCATTCGAATTTGTGTGCTAAGATTAACATATAAACAGTATTGATCTACTTACCAAGTAACAAATCAGTACTGTTTTATAATGGTAGAGCGGAGCATGACTAAAGAGCATTAAGCCTTAGGTAAATAATTTATAGAAATAATAAATTAAAACAATCTATTAAGTTGACATCATCCTGCCCTTTTTTTAGTAATCTGCTGTTTAAACTGTATTACTTAGTTGCTGCTTGATAAAAAAAAAAATCTTATCTGGGATAGATTCCCAGATGCCATATTTGTCATATATATTAGTGTGTTACTCAATTTTTGTCATCAGATTGATATGAGATAAAACTGTAAGCAATCTTTTTAAAATAAGCTCCATAGACTCTTTTTTTAAGAGTGCATGACTTATATTTTCATTCTCGGATCCAGTGTTAATAACCAGGAGTTAGACTTCTGATAACCTAAGCCACCCAGGATGTATCAAATTCCATCAGGAAAGCTGTCACAGGTCTGTGCACTTTGCTCCATAGGCGTCATGTGCCTCAAGCAAAGTTCTTGGTGGAGAACATAAGAAAGTATTGGAAACCAGTGTCCCTAGGCGGCAAAAACAACTGAAGAGAAAGGACAAGAAAACCAACTTTGAAAGGCTGGCAGTGTGGAATCACATTGGATAGGCACCAACAATCTTAACACTTCTTAAGGACCTCCCAATACAATAACTGCCATTTATAACTGAGAAGTGCAGATTGATGGTTACAAAACAGTCTTGGGGATATAAGTACAGGTCTAACTCCCTGCATTGTATCAACTCCTACTTCAAGAACCTCTGAGGAAAATATTTTCCCCAGAACTACTCAGGGCCCGCTCCCTCACCTCATCTGGGTGTGTCCATTCAGTAGTTCTTTTAGCAAAGATCTCCCCTGATCACCCCATTTGTAATAACGCTTCTCCCCACCTCCAGCATTATTTCCTATCCCTTGTCCTGCCTTAGTTTTTATTCACAACACTGATTACTGCTTTGCATGTAATCTCTTTGTTGCTTCTCCCCCACTAGAACGAAAAAAGGTCTGCTAGGACTGCCTTGTTCCTGATGCAATCCTAGTGCTTGAACAGGGCCTCCTAATACAGAGGACAAACTCAAGAATTAGTCATAGGATGAATAAATAGAATATGAGTGAATGGATAAATGAATTGGTAGAATTAAGACTAACTGGGTTATTAAAAGAAATTTCTAGTAAGTGCTATTGTATTATAATGTACATAATTAACTATAAACATTAGTAATTATCATATATTGATTATACCATGCCATACATTGTGCAGGCCATCTTAAGTTATTTCTAGTTGTCACAACAGATGGTGAGACTGAAGCTCAGAGACAATAAGTTTCTAGAGAAAACAGCCAATGTTTACAACATTTATTGTCAGACATTGTTCTAAGCAGTTAATGTGGGGGTCCTGCTATTATTCCCATTTGACAGGTCAGGAAATTCGGGCATATGATTTGCTCAAAATCAAACAGTTAATAAGCGGTGGGACCAGCAGTTCAACACAGGTAGTCTGGGACCAGCGCCTACACACTCTTGCTGCTCAAAATAAGGTCCAAGCAGCAACAACATCGGCATTACCGGGAGCTCACTCGAAATGCAATATATCATGCTCCATCCCAGGCCTGCATTCCAATAAGATCCCAGGTATTTCGTACACACAATTGAAAAGCTCTGCTCTAAACCATACTGCCTCTCAGGCAGGCAGGCAGGCAAAGATGGACGGAAGTAATTTTAGGACAGTAGGACTATAAATAATTTTCACTGTAAATATTAAATGCAATTTTACATGGATTTAACAGAAATATCATAATCTAAAAAAACTAAAGGAAACTGAACTACAGATGAATGACTATTTACCCCAAAACATTATATTCCATTAGATAAGAACTAAAAAGTACATTAAGAGACTAAAACCATTACATTTTCCTTAGTCTTAACCTCCTGTTTCAACTTTAGATTACATCAACTGACTCCCTGCTATGAAAAATGAGATATCAAAATTGTTCCCTTCTTCCCTCTTTCCACCTCTTTTTCCTACCTCCACATTTATCTTGGTATTTTACTGTTTCGTTTTGGGGTTTTTCACTAAAATATGTAACATTTCCATTCTATTAAACCCCTAGTTACTTAGTCTTAATTCTGTATTTCCTTGAATTTAAGGAGTCTGCCACAATTCAATGTGCCTTTACCACACCTTTTCCATTTCTGAGGCCCATATCTTGACTAATACTTTTATTGGCTGGGGATTTTTTGTTTGTTTTTTTTTTATTTTTATTTTTTTGTCAAGTAATGCTTTTTAAAAGGTAACATGGGTATCAGATTCCATAAATTCTTTTATCTTTAACCCCTTCCCCAACAATTTTTTTGTTAAAAACGTTTCTTTTTCAGACTAATTTTTTTATTTTGGTTCTATATAGTATTTTTGATGCTGGTTATAAAAACAGTTTGTAACTCGTCTTCCTATAAACCATATTTTTTTACCATATTTTCTTAGTATACTCGTCGACGACTGAAAAAGAACATTTTGTGAAAACGAGTATACACGTTTCTGCTGGGGAAGGAGTTAAGAATGTTTACCTGCTGCCTTTATAAATAAATAAAAACTTGGTCAATTATATTATACTAGAGGCCCGGTGCATGGAAATTTGTGCACTGGAGGGGGGACCCACAGCCTGGCCTGCCCTCTCCCACAGTCTGGGAGCCCTAGGGGGGTGTCCTACTGACAGCTTAGGCCCATTCCCCATGCCTAAGCTGCAGTCTGGCCTCCCTCTGTGGAAGGCGACCAGGCTGATCAAGGGAAGGTGCCATCCCCATCACCCTGCTGCTGCTGCCACTGCCGGCCACGGTGGTTGCAAGGCCTGAGCCCTGGGCCTTGCAGCAGCCACTGGGGCTCAAGGCTGCCTGAGCCCACAACTGCCTGAGCCTGGGCCTTGCAGCCACTGTGGCTTTATCTGGATATACATCCAGATGCACGCCCAGAAGAAAGACACCCGCCCTAATTAGCATAGTACCCTTTTATTAGTATAGATGAGGTCATACATTTCTTCAGAACTATAGATACTGCTCCTTTGTCTCTCTGTATCCTTGCTATTTGTGTGTGATAAGAACATTTAACATTAGATCTACCCTCTTAGCAAATTTGTTTGCTTGTTAATCCTCACCTGAGGGTATTTTTCCATTGAGAGAGTGGAAGGTGGGGTGGGGAGGAGAGAGACAGAAAGAGAAACATCAGTGTGAAAGAGACACTGATTTGTTGCCTCCCGGGGCGAATGGCCTGCAACCAAGATATGTTCCCTTAACCACAATCAAAACTAGGACCCTTCAGTCCACAGGCCAACACTGTATCCACTGGGCCAAACACACTAGGGCCTCTTAGCAAATTTTTAAGTATACAATACAGTATCATTGTCTTACTTAAAGTTTCATGTATATCACCTTACTTTAGTCTCTAGTCCAGGGCATAATGAAAATCTCCTCGTGAAGTTCTTACACTGGTTCTTTGGGCAGAAACCATGTTATTTGAAAATTTATTACTAAAATAATCTGAAATTTTTCCAAAAAGGTTCCAGGAAGCACCAGGATTTCTGGGCAACATATGACATTAATGGTAACACCTAACATTTGTTACATGATTTATAATTTATAAAATGCTTTTAACAAGAGATAGAGCTATTCTCTCCTCTGGGAAAGCCTGTAAACGTAGCACCAGCTCCTGAGAGAGGTCTCACATAGCTCCTCCTCTGCACATTAACTACCAGGAGAACTGCCTCCTTTCTCTACAGCTACACCTCCACCCTTGGGTTTCCCATACGGATGAGCCATTCCACCTCTTCTCTTTAGAGGTGATGTCCTTTTATATGCACCCTCTTTTTTCCATGATGAAAGAAAATTGATGTGGACTCTCCTTCCACCACTTGTAAGTTGAGTGACTCTGTATGTTACTGACCCTCAATTTCTTCATACGTAAAACAGGAAATAGAATCGCTGACCTCGGGGTTGCTCTGAGGGCCAAATAACATCTCTATATTATAGTCAGAGAACATGATCTTTATGCTGGCCATTTTTTGGAATCTATTAAGACATCACTTTTGATTTATCTGTGGTTAGTATTTATAAATACTGCATTTGTGCTTGGAAAGAATATGTATTCACTACATCCTTAAAGGGCAGAGATATATCCATATCTTTCTATCTATCTCTACATTAGAATTAGATCAAGCTTGTTAAGTGCGTTTTTCAATTCTTCCATATCTTAAGTGGCTTTCTACTTACCTATTTCAAAAGAAATCTATTAAATCTCCCACTATGACTGTAAACTTTATCAATTTATACTTGCATTTCTGTCCATTTTCAGTTTATATATTTTGGAACTATATTATTAAGTGTACCTAATAATATAGTGTATTTGCTCTACCATTATATTAGAATAGTCTCCTGGTAAACTGTTTCTTTTATCCACAATTATCCTTTTTATCCCTAATATTGTTCTATAACTCAAAATCTATTTAGTTTGATATTAATATTATTGTACCAGGTTTCTTTTAGTTACTATTTATCTAGTATATGCTTGCTTTTTCCATCTCTACTTTTGATCTTTCAGGTTTCAGTTATGTCTCTTCTAAATGGAAGGAAAAACATTTTTCCTTCAATCTGAAATTTTATGTCTTTTAACAGACAAATTTATCTGATTTACATTTATTATAATTATCTATATACATGTTATATGCAGGATTTTAGATGCTTTCCTTATTTTCTTGCCCTGATCCTTAGTTCTCAAACCCAACCTTGAACTGAAATATCCCACTCAGTCATTCCTAGCATTTACACATCCAACTTAAAAACACACCTGAGGAGAAGAGAAGAGAAGAGAAGAGAAGAGAAGAGAAGAGAAGAGAAGAGAAGAGAAGATTAGAGAAGAGAAGCAGTTCAGGTGTTCTTTGGATTATTTGAATCTGAATTTCTATGTATTCTTCAAATCATCACTATGTTTATTCCTTTAAGAAACTAAGGTCATATAAAGGGAATGACTGCTCTTTTTTTAATATAGAAATATATCTTCCCTGACTCATTCCGTAGTACCTTCCCTCATTTTATGCACAGTTATTGGATATTTCTGTTTCCCTTTTAGTGAAGTTGCCTTCCTGATGAAAAGCACTTCAAGACCTAGTCCACAGGAGATGTGCTTTACAGACAGGCCAAGTAAATGACAGTTTTTGCTCTTTCATTACAAACACCATCAGAAATGAAAATGAAGACCTAATCTTAGATGTAAAAGAAATCCCTGCTGTTTTCAATATTCCTCTAAAGTATGAAGCTTTTGGTCAATATAAGGTAACATTTTATGCAGAATAACATATTTGTAGTATTTGGAACTCAACATGGGCCCCTTTGGGGGGAAGAACACCTTTGTTAATATACAGTAAATGAGAAAGAACTTTATTTTACATATACTATATATTAAATATGCATACATATATAAACCTTGTTTTGAAAGTTGTGTTGTCTCTCCAAGGACAAAAGTAAGCTGGTCCGTGAACTAAAATATGTGAGAAAAAGATCAGTATAAAATAAATAGATCACTCTACAAATCTGTATCTATTATTCTTTAGGATGGTAGTAGAGGACTTTGTGTTTCAGGAAAACATTGTGTTATCATCAGTTACTTAAGTATTTACATCCTTTAAGCTATTTGAGTGAGGTCATCTTTTAACTTAAAAATATGAATAATGCAGGTTCATCTTCTCCAAATATAATCACTATGCATTGTGATAAAACCAAGTATTAAGTGAACATCCTCTTTTCTTTGAAAATAATCAGATGTTGCCCTAGCCGGTTTGGCTCGGTGGATAGAATGTCGGCCGAGGAGTGAAAGGACCCTGGTTCAATTCTTGTCAAGGGCACACGCCCAGGTTGCTGGCTTGTAGGGGGCATGCAGGAAGTAGCCAATCAATGATTCTCTCTCATCATTGATATTTCTATCTCTCTCTCCCTCTCCATTCCTCTCTGAAATAAATAAAAATATTTTTTAAAAGAAGAATAAAATAATCATATGCATTCAAAATAAGGATTCCTTACTCCTGTCTGCACTAAGCAGTATAGAAAGTGCAATTTTCACAGGAACTCTCAAGCTTCCTTATTCTGTAAGTAGCTGCTAAATTGCACATGAATTGTCTCCGCTAACATACCCTTCCATCTGCCCACTTATGTATCCTTTAAATGAGACTATCAAGTGCCTACTCATAATAATGTATTCTTACTCCTGCCATCAAAGACTTCTAACATCAGTTCTTGGCCAATGCTTTGTGCTAACTAAAGTATAAAAGGGGTTAAATTTAAGTACATAGTCAGAGATGGTCTGGAAATCAGGATGGGAAAAGATCATGAAATACCTCTTTATTCCCCACTCTGTCCACTGCCTCTCCACTCCATCTCTACAAGTCTTTGTTTCTCTCCCTTCTCTATAGGACTACAGGTATATCAACAGTGACTGGAAGGACTAAAAATAGATTGACTTTTGGTTCTCTACATGTACTTCATTTATAAACTTTTAATATTTACAAAGATAAAAAAACATTAAAAGGCAGAAATCATACTGCTCCGATACAACCCTGTTATTCAATTATTCAACCCTTTATGATTGTTCCAAAAGAGTAGCTCCTCATACATACTTTCTAGTGGCAAATAAATAAATAAATAAAAATTCTCATTGTTGCTTTGGCAGGTGGAAAGGATGACAGCTATCCTATATAATAAAAGGCTAATATGCAAATTGACCAAATGGCAGAATGATCAGTCACTGTGACACGCACTGACCACCAAGGAGTAGATGCTCAAAGCTGACAGTCAGACATCCCCCAAGGGCTCCCAGACTGTGAGAGGGTGCAGGCCAGGCTGAGAGACACCCCCCCACACCCTTGTGCACGAATTTTGTGCACAAGGCCTCTACTTATAAATAATACAGAAATCTTATATGTTGGGTCAATATACAAGAAACTCCTCATTTGAGTGACATGCCAGAACTCAATGTCTGAATGATTTTTTTCTCTCTTTCAAAGTAGTCAGCTTGAGATGTATCTTCACTATTCTCAAGGCAATGGTGCCTTTGCTCAGAACATTTTTGGAGTTTCTCTTTCAGAATTGTCTTCAGGGCCTGGTACACATTGTTCTGAACTAGCCTCTATAGTAGCAAATCACCATCATGGAGGAGTTGTTCTAATTTTATCTTGCTTTTAAGATATAAACATTATTCGGAGCCAACTGAAATAGGTGTTCAAGTTGGATAATATATTTAGGCTTGCTCAAATACCAGGTAAAGAGACTGTGAGGTCATGATACCTTATAAACTGATCCTTAAACTATGATAAATTTCAAAATTTGTTGAGGAATAAAACAGCCTCATAGCAACAAAAACAAATCATTTCATAGCAACCCCTCTAAAGGGCAACACTCCTTTCATTTTGCAGTTTAAGTTCTATTGTATTTATTGTGTGAGATTTTTTTGTTATGACTCATGTTCATTCTCTCTTTAAACATATTAAGAGAAATTTGCTGAAGGTATTTCTTTGTTCAAGTTGCATAAGATTTTTTTAAATTTACTTTCAAACTGTGCTTGGGCTATTCAAGGAAGGTAAAAGCTTTCTGGGAGAGATGCTAGGATGTAAGCATTGAAGTTTTATCACTTCAGAGTAGGTTTCCTTGGTTGCATAAAGCACACAAATATTTGTACAATGTCCCCTTTCCCAAGGGCAGAGAGGTAGAGGGCAGTAACAGGGCTATCAATTCTAGTTTGGGCAGATTTTTTGGTTAAGTGACTTAACAAAATCAATCCATTTTTTCTATCAGACTCTTAACAGCCTCCGAGGATTTAAGAAATTAAGTTAAGGCCTATGGAATCCAGTTGTAGCAGCAGAAAGATCCCTAGAGCTCTCAATGGAGAAATACAAAAATGCTATCATGAACTGATCATTAGAGTTTAGCTCCCTTTTAGTCTCTGACCCGTTTGCCACACTCTCAGCCTTCTGGGAAATGCTGAAATGCTGGGTGAGCACAAGGACTGCTAGAGGACCTCACTCAAATGGTCACACGGGAAACACCAAGGGTTCTGGAATTGTGATTATAACCAGTGGTCCTAGTAAACATCACAGCAAGAGACACCAGCTACCAACTGGAGACAGAGGTGTGTGTGTGTGTGTGTGTGTGTGTGTGTGTGTGTGTGTATATATATAGAGAGAGGGGGGGGAAGAGAGAGACAGAGAGATGATACACACGCTGTATAGCTTAATTTATCTGCAATATGGAAATATATATCATATATATATATTTTTAAAAAGAGGCCATCTGTGAGATGGAATTATTTTTTCTTCTTTTTTGCTTATCTGTATTTCCTATTTTTTTTCTAAAATGAACACATAGGAATATGAATAACTTTGATTATTATAAAGCTAAAATACTCAGTGTAAGTGGGATCACTGTGCAGAAGTGAAACCAGAACACACGTCTGTTACCACGACCTGCTGGCTTGCACAAAACTGCTGGGCAGCCTCATTATGGATTATCCTACCGAGCAAAACTGTCAAATCAGCCGATTGTCCATATAAGTGCTGATATTATGCTCAGTGAGGTAAGTCGTTCAGAGAACGACAAACACCGTATGACTTCCCCTATCTGTGGAATCTAAAGAACAAAATAAATGAACAAACAAAATGAAAACACACTCATAGACACAGAGAGCAACCTGGTGGTTGCCAGAGGGGACGGGGGTCGGGAGACTGGGTGAAAGAGATGAAGGGATTAAGAAGCACACATTGGTAATTACAAAATCGTCATAGGGCTGTAAAGTACAGCACAGAGAATATGGTTAATAACATTGCAATAACTAGGTATGGTGCCAGTTGGGGTACTGGAAATATTAAGGCAAACACTATATAAAGTATATGATTGTCTAACCACTAAGCTGTACACCAGAAACCAATACAAAATAAAATTGAAAGATTAAAAAGAAGGTTCACCCATTAGACTGAATTCAAAGTCGTTTATTCTGTGCAACTGAAAAAATAATGCAAAGAAAATATACAGCCTGCACCACTCTCAGCATTCATATCTGTCTGAGCTCATTTATAAAAATATATATATATTTCCCATTGTTTTGTACTCAGAAAAATTAAGGTTCTTGTTTGTCTCTTTGTGCTACCAAGAAGTAGCATGAGTATGCAAGTTGCCAACCTTAAATTATGGTGCATTTAAATTACATTTAGTTTCTCATTTTTCCATCTTTATTATCATTGTTCAATGCCAAAGTGTTCTTCAGAGTGTACACAGAATGAAAGACCACATCCATTTCCAATAACTTACAGGAAAGTGTGAATCTTAGCAAGCTTTTTCAAAGGGCACAGGGGAAGTGAAATACTTTTGAGTGAGTTATTAGGTAAAAATTGCAGGATGTGAGAACTTCTGTTTGACAGTTTTTGACTGGAAAATTATAAGGTATCCATGTATTTCTCAAGGTATTCATTTTCTTCAAATTAGACATTGGTTCAAATACTCCTTTTAAACACCGCTGCTTGCAGGTATACTTTTTCCAGAAAAACACACACACACACACACACACACGCACACACACACAAAACAACACTAAAGTGTAGTGTGGCATTATCACTGGCCTAATGGTACCCATTAGCTCCAGGATTTAATGGAAATAATTTTAAAGAAAACTTTCAAATCAACATGGTGAGTGAGGAGGTGGGAGGGTGGGTGAAGGATGGAGAGGATAAACGATGCATGCTGATTCTGGATATTATTTTAGTATATTTTCCAAAAGAAATTATTTGAGCCCATTCTCAGCTCTTGAGTTATCATTTGGAAAAAATATATGCCGCCTTTGAATGGAACACAGAATTTCAGGCTAATCTGTAACTCCTATTAGAGCAAAATTAAAAAATCTTAGTTTCTGTAAATATCACATATAGGCCACTAACTCTAAGAGATCCTGCCCAAGGTCACTGTTGTAGGCAGAACATTAACACCATGACCGTTACTCCCTGGTGTCACTCCAGTGAATGTGTTAACTTTATTGTTTAATAATTGTATGGCAGATGTACTTCAGGTTACTAACCAGTTGTCCTTAAACTAGGGAGATTATTCTGGAATATCTGGTAAAATTAATCTAATTACTGAGCCCTTAAAAGCAGAAATCTTTCTCTGGCAGGTAGGAGAAAAAGAAGTCACAGATTCAAAGGATGAGAAAAATGTGATGTGCCATTTTTAGTTGAAGATAAAGGGGGCCACGTGTTAATTAAATAACAACCTCGGTCCTACAATGGCAGCTAAGAACCTGGATGAGTGTGGATGTGGCATCTCCCCGCAACTTCTGGAGAAGAGCCCAGCTTTGCCAACTTCTTCATTTCAGTCTTGTGAGCTCCTGAGTAGAGGATGCTTCTGAGCTATGCTTCACCTAAACGTCTGACCCACAGAACTGGGAGAGAGTTCGTGGTGGTATCCTAAACCGCTAGGTTTATAGTAGCCTGTTGCGGCATCAATAGAAAAGGAACCGTTACACAGTGAACAGGGGATCAAATCAGTCACTGGGTCAGGCCTCAGCTAGCTGACTCTCAACCCCATATCCTGTTTGTTGTTTGTCTGTTTGTTTTTAATCCTCACCCTAGGATATTTTTCCGCTGATTTTTAGAGAGAGTGGAAGAGAGGGAAAGACAGAGAGAAACATCAATGTGAGAAAAACACATCAATTGGTTGCTTCCTGCACTGCACGCTGACCAAGGCCCAGGGCCAGGGAGGTGCCTACAACCGAGGTATGTGCCCTTGACCAGAATTAAACCCAGGACCTTTTGATCTGTAGGCCAGCGCTCTGTCCACTGAGCCAAACCAGCTAGGGCCCAACCCCATATTCTTGAACAGCGAACCACACCATTAGCCAGCCATGCTCCCCATCAGATGGGTCAGCACACACCATCCTACCTATCCTTGCCCACATGTGCCTCTCTCAGCCAGGGCCATGCCCCCTCTTAAGAGGCCATGGGTATCAGTGCAGCTCAGGGAACCCTGAAGTGTACCCCACCCAAGGAACAGCCATATGCTCATGAGCCCCCTCGTCACTGCCTTCAACCACAGCAGCCCCAGTGCCCTGGTCATTAAGCTGCCTCAGCAGTGCCTTTACAGGGTGGCTTCCATGGCAGTGGGAGAGTATTCTGGATTCTCCTCCCAACCCTGATGTTAGCCATAGCTTCTCTGGGACTAGGCGATGTTTCAGTCTGTGTAACATAGTGGAAAGAACGCAGGCTCTGATATCCTGAAGCCTGAGTTCAAATCCAGGGTCCCTACTTTACTAGCTACATGGCTCAGGCAAGTTATTTAACATCTCTGAGGCTGTTCCTATCTGTACAAGAAAGGTAAAAATATTTCTGCCTCAAAGACCTGTGGTGAGTATCAAAAAAACAATATTCATAATTTCTTGTACAGTGACTGGCACGCAGTAAAGGCTCAATGATGTTACTGGTTATTTTCTTCTACCACTCAGCATCTGGAATAATATGCCCTCTGCCTTTTCCGACCTGTCAATCAGTTCACCCAGTGAAAACTCACACCCCTTATTACCTTAGAATGTGCGTCACCTGTCCTTGGGTTCCATGACACCCAAGCTTACTTGATTTTAATAAACACCTAAAGCATTTATTGAAAAATGCAAATCCACAGACCCCATCCTTAGAGCTCTTGTTTTCGGAAGTCTGGAGTAGGAAGTCAAAAGCTCCAGAAATTTGCATTTTTATCAAGGGCCACAGAGGGTTCTTATAAGCCATCCTACTCAGGATCTTGGGTGTTTGTAGTCACTGACGCTGGTTGTGTGGGAAGGTCCAGGTGCCAGGATGTCCAAGAAAGCCAGGAACTTTCTGGTACCGCCATGGGCACTGTCACAGGATGCCATAAGGAAGAGATACAAGCGTCCCTCGGCTCATGACAAAGTTTGCAATAGCAAATTCATAAGCCTTTCTTAAGGAAGCATTCCCTCCTACCTCCCTCTCCCCACCACTCCCTGTCATTCAAAGAGGCTGGCTGAGGCTAGCGTTGTGTTGGGAAGGGACAAAGTGAGAGGCGATGTCAAGCTGCGCTACAACAGAAAGCAAGGAAAAACTAGCAGTGTTCCTAGTGCCTGGCATGAGGGAAACAGTAAATGGCTGCTGGTGTATGTAAATCCTGACTAAATGTGCACAACTTAGCGAGTGACAGGCTCCGGATGCTGCTCTACCCGTCTGCCTCCATGAGGGTTTACTGGCTGCACGAGGTTCATAAAAACCATCAAGTCACTACACATCTTGCAAGTATGTAGACCCCAAGAGTCCTAGATAAAGGTGGATTTATGTGAAGCTAATTAAGCTTCAGCAAAAGTGAAAACCAAGCAAGGTGTTCCTATGGTCATGTGTATTTTTGTAAAATTTGCAAGAAGAAGCTATTTTTGTACTCTTTTCTTTAAGAGGGCTCCCCAAATTCTATACGCTTCAGGCTCCATTAAACCTGGGTTGACCACCACAGCTCCTCAAAGGGGGGTTCAGAATGGATAATAGCACAGGGAGGTAGGGTGCTTCAGACAGCCCTGCCCTCCTTGCAGTCTGGAGCCCTCAGCACCAACAGGTTATGCTCTGAGAAGGTGAGCACACTGCCGTTCCCTGCCTCAAGGTGGCTAGTGCCCTCTCCTCTCCACACCTGGCCAGGCGTGCAGAGCGCCCCGCCCTTGCTTGATCCCAGAGCTGCCAGGGGCCAAGGAAGACCTTCCACCAGCCCTGCAAACTACTCAGACCCCTTTTCCTTATCCAAGGGGCTGGGGTTTCTCACTCCAGCCCCTCTCACATGTGCCAATTCCATTCTGGCCCCGGCCTGGGATCCCCCACTCCATCCCCAGGTCAGTAGCCATGCTATCTGACTGTAAACAGCAAGGTGGCCACAAAAAAAGTGCTGATGCCTTACGTACAACCAGTGCTGTACAAACACTCTGTGATTTAATTTGAAATATTTGCTTTATGTAATTTGTAGATTTTAGCTACTGGACTAAGATTGTTCACAGAAATAGATTGTAATTTACTGCTGTTTCTCCATTTTTTTTTATTACTGTATAATTAAAACCTACAGTTAGCTAGCACTGTGGGGAAAATGTTGGTGTTATGCAGTATGCATTTTAATTGAGTGCACAACCATCATCTCTGCTTCCAGCGACCCAGCTTCTCTGCAGATATGTGTGTGCATAATTCTCAGATCCCATCAGGTGCCTGTGATCCGCAGCCTTCCCATAAGCCAATGCTCTGGTTCTGCAGTTGTCAGCCCTGAGATGCTTTCAGAGTACAGCGCCTTGAACTGAGGACATGTGGGCTCAGGGAAGTTGGGCCTAAGTGTGAGCAGGACGTTTGGAGGAAGCTCAGCATGAACCGTGGGTTTCTCTTCTCTCGTTGTATTCCCCGCAACCATCAGGGTGATTATTACAAAGACGGAGACATGGGCCAGCCGCTCTCCCCTTGTGCTGTTTCCCACAGGGAAATACAGAGCACTCGAGTGGGTAATAGAATGAAAGAGGACTTCAGATTCTTGATAGGAAAACTGCTATCCCATTCAATAGGGTCTTTAGTCAACAAACCTCGATCTACTAAGTGCCGGTCAATGTGCTGGGCACGGGGGTATAGCAATGAGTAATACACAGACCTTGTCCCCAGTAAGCTCACATGCTAGTAGGAGAAGGAAAAATTCATATCTGTAACTACATTGCATCACCGTAGGATTTACTAGACATATGGAGGGTGATTGGATATAATGGAAAGAACATGGCCTTTGAAATCACAGACTAGGGTTCAAATCCCACTTTTGCAACGTGTTCAACTCTGTCACCTTTGGAAAGCTGCTTCTTCACAGACCTGTATTTCCTTAGCAGAGGGAACCCTGCCCTGTAGAGTGCAGAGGGGCTCACAGCCCAGCCACAGACGCTGCAGCCAGCTGGCCTAGGTTTGGTCTCTAACATTAGCGCTTACTGGGTAGATGATCTGGGGCAAGTCAATGTACTCACTGCCTTATGTTTCTGTGTACTTATCCATCAGAGAGGGGTAACAGTAGTGTCTGCACATAGGGTTGTTATGAAAATTAAATGAGTTTGTTCGTATAGAGGGGGCTGGTACTGATAACTACTACATAAGGCTTTGCTATTTCATTATTTGCCTAATTAGGGAGGTCAAAGAAAGATTCCTAAAAAGTAACCATTGAACTGAGATATCCAAAGATTAGTCGTGTTAATTAGGCAAAATGAGGAAGTGAAGAGCATAAGCAAGTGTCCAATGTTGGAAGGACAGGGGCAAATCCCGAGAACTAAAAGCAGGCCCCACGGGCCACCAATGAGAAATGAGATCAGACCAGGCAAGACATTGTAAGCAATGTCAGTTTTATCTCCACCCTACAGGCAATGGGAGCCACAGGGTGTTTGAGCTGGGAGAACATCACTCTAACTTCAGGGTAGAGAAGACTAGTGAGGGGACAGAGTGAGTGCACCCATGTTCGATAGAAGTTCATGGTAGAAATCCAGAAGAAATGAGAGTAACATGGACAAGAGGGGTGGTAAAACAGATGATAAGCCATGGGCAGATCTGAGAGAAGTTTTTGAAGATA
>NW_006383011.1:19350537-19371950 GCF_000327345.1 Myotis davidii | reverse complement strand
GGGAAAGAGACACAGAAATGAGATGTCAGGTGTGACTCCTAGGTATCTGGCTTGCAAACCTGGATGAATGGTGGTGCCAGCCACTAAGATGGAGAACCATGATGCAGGTCTTTATAGGGACACATGGAATGAAACGGAAGGCAGGGGTGCCCTCTAAATAAATGTGTGTGAGCATCAGAGGGCAGGGAATCTAAGTGCTCCTCCCTTGGAGAAGTCCCTTGACCTGCTGAGCTCATATTCTGATAATAATGCTACGGATAGAGAGAACAATTGATCATCCAGAGGTCATTTATACTTGGCTATCTAAAGCAATGATGTGAGAACAATGTACACTTAACCTGCTTTCTATCCCAGACTCCTTCCATCTCAGGCCCCTCTAAGCAGCCTGAGATCAGCAAAGAAAGAAAAGGTAAGGTTCTCATTAGATGGAAGCAAAGAGGATGTAGGAACAAAAAACATGCTCTCCTTGGTGTACAAAGAATCCAGACAAATTGTCATAGAAACAGAAGTGGATTCTAACATCCTTATTATTTCCAGCTACCCTTGACTGAGCACTTAGAGCATGCCAGGCACTTTATCGACATTGTCTATCACCCTACACAGAACCTGCAGAGACTAACGCACCTGCAGTTACACAGCAGGGATTTGGACCTCAGTCTGCATGACTATAAGGGCAGTCCTCTGTTTTCAACCCCAGTTTATTTCTTTGACTGAACAACACTTCAGCATTGACCCCCCCATAGGAAAACAGACATTTCCAGGTGGTTAACCACATTTAAGGTGAAGCCCTTGGACGCACAATAGAACAAAGGGAACTGGCCTCTGCGGAGGTCAAAACCACAACCTTGTCCTCATGTGATCATTCTGCCACAGGAGTGCTTCCGGCGGGCAAATGCTTGCCACCCAGCGGCTATCGGGTGTTTTATTTCCCTTCACCTTGTGTAGGTTGCTCATTTATTAAAAGAGCTCAGCTTCTCAGAACAGGCCACTGGATAGAAGAGAGGCCGATGGTGCTTCTGTAAATTATCAAGCGGAAAGGCTGTTACAGAATCTGCCAAGGACTTGAAGGCAGGGCGTAGGGTGTAGGGTGCTGGAAACCCACCTTCAGTGATGTGCAGAGCCAGCTCCCAGGTCGTGCTGCCCTCCGTTGGCCTAGCCACGTGCTCACACTGCCACCTGCTGGCCGTCGCATGCATCTCCGCTTCCCCACCAGTCCACCTGAAGACCCGCAGAGCCTGTCAGGCAGACTGTCCACATTGTATCACTGCCTTTTGGCATTTTCAGGTGTCACACTCAAGAGCAATTTTGCATCTCTGACCAAAATCTCTTTCAGCCTGTCAGCGAAGCAAGGCTGCTAGGAATCCATGCATGTGCTGGTGGCGGTAGAGCGGAGCCAAGAACCCCAGGGAATGAATATCGTGTGAGGGATGCTGAGTGGGGAGGGCAGCGGGGAGGAGGCTGTGTGGGCCTGTGACAGTCCCTGTGAGGACCTGCCACACTGGTGAACCCAGCTGTCTCATTTTCAGGATCCCCTTCAAGGCTTTTTTGGCCACAAGTCTAGTGACCACACATCCCCAAATCCCCTTTAGATGTAGTGAGGGACCTTCCTCCTGCATGTTTTCTTTCCCTGTAAGCACAGCTCATGAATCTAAGGGCAGGGGAGGCTTCCCGCTTGAGAACATTGTGCTATTATTTTAGGAGACCACAGGCAACAGTCTTTCTTTTTAAAAGAATTTCAATTCTCCCCTTTCATTCACTCACAGCATGAAAATAAGTCACTGTGCTTGAGCATTTTAAAAATTAAAGGCTTAGATGGCACATGCTGATCAAGGAAAGAGATTAGCCAAAGAACTTCTATACCCATATGCATAACCAATGAAATCACAATAGTGTGGTGAAGGCCTCAGGTGGGGCAGGGGCTGGGAGGACAGGGGTAAAAGAGGAGGGGAATTAGAAGACATCTGTAATATTGTCAACAGTAAAATAAATAAATAATCAATAAATAAACGCAAAGTTGATCTTCAGCCCTGGTGGGCCGGTGTGGCTCAGTTGGTTGGGTGTTGTCCTGTGCACCAAAAGGTTGCTGGTTCTATTTCTGGTTAGGACACATGCCCAGGTTGTGGGCTCGAGCTCAGGTAGAGGGCATTTAGGAGTCAATCAATCAATGTTTCACTCTCACATTTCTCTCTCTCTCTCCCTCTTTCTCTCTCCCTCTCTCTTTCTTTCTCCCTCTTTTTCTGTCCCACTCTCTCTAAAACTCAATTAAAATTCTTTAAAAATAAAAAATGCTTTCTTTACAAAAACAGTTGATCTTCAAATACCTAATTCCATCAGCTATTACTTTTCTAAGGTTTTTATTTGGGTTTGCTTTCATTTACCTCATGTAGTATTACATAGCAGACTACATCTTTCTCATTCTGAACTAGATAGGTAATTCCATAGCTTTTGGATAATTTTGGAATAGAAAATGGGTTATAGATTATTGGAGGTAAAAGTCGGGGATCTATCTGGTGACCTTTCTCTCATATGTTTAAGGTTCAATTCAATTATAAATTAATACGGACCATTCCCTGAATCTACTTTCTAAAGGAAGACCCTTGAAGATTCTCGCTTGCCCAGACTGCCAGAAGAAGAATTTCTCAGCTTCTGAGCAGTTTTCAGATTTTCTACATCATTCACTAAACCCCACTATCTTCTGATTTCACCTACACAATTTAAACACATACAGCCCGTCTCTTCCCAGGTAATCTCAATTATTCCCAAGGTCTCAAGCACACTTGCGTGTCAATGACTCCCAGGTCTGTGTCTTCAGTTCTGAACACTCACCTGAGGTCTAGATCCATCTACCCAACTTCCCATTAAATATTTCACCCTGGATGTCCCATGGGATCCTTAAGCTCTCTGTGTCTAAACTCCAGTCTCAGTCACCCTGGCGCCATTTCCCAAGCCTGCTCTTCCTTCGTGGAATAATTCCAGTTAATTGCACGACTACCCATTCAATTACACAAACCCAAACCCCAAATGTCACCTGGGGAAACCCCACCCTTTATGTATGGTTGATCACAAAGTCCTGTAATGTTTATTACCCAATGAAGCTATTTATTCTCTTCTCTCCAGCTATACTGATACCACCTTTTCACTCGGACTTTAGAAATGGCCTTGCAACTGTCCACCTTTTACCACGCTGAATGCTTTGCTTTCCTTCCTTCACATCCAAGAATACAAAACTGACCACACCCTGACACCACAATCACAATACATAAAAGGAAAAATTGGTCCATTGAACTTCATCAGAATTTAAAACTTTTGCTCTGGAAAAGATTTTCCTAAGAAGATGAAAAGACCAGTTCCTGGGAAATTGTTGTCTGATAACTTCTGATATCTGATATCTTCTGGATCTTGGCACCTCAATCTAAACTTCCAATATAACATCACATACGTATGATTATTTCTGCTGCATTTGATGTAGAATTATCTGTGCTTTTTAGAAACATCCATCACCTACTCCAGGAGTTTATGTTTGTATCAAGATGTTACATGAGTCATCCATTCAGGGAAAAGTTAGAATATGGGGAGGTTTTGAGGGGAAACGTCATGTGAGATAAGACTTTACTGACACACCGGACATGGCTTCCCAAAGAAGTGAATCAGAAATGCAGAAAGCCTTTCCAAGTCCTGTAATTCTGTCCCCCGGGGTAGTATAACCCAAGAAAAAGTTCAGATGCTGACCAGTGAAATTAGCTATTTTCCCTTTAACAGAGAGTAGTGAGTAATCGATTAGAGGTAAAAATACTAAGATAGCAATGAAAGGATCTTCTCATTAGCAGTTATAACACCTCGTGACCTGGTGCATATCAGTCCCGCAGGAGGGATAATTAATAGTAGCACATGACAGGGTTAACAGGAAAAGGGCCTGAAAAATAAGAGACCTAAACTTCTTACAGCCCGTTTCCCACCCTTACCTGTGAGCATAAGGGACACTGGAAGCTATAAAGTCCCGCCTTCCCCTCGAGCAGGCGTCCCTTTGCAGCCTTCCTCCAGCTCTGTGTGTCTGAAGTCCTGGGGCTCAGCATTCTTTGAGGCTTCCAGTTCAGTTGGATGACAGCTCTTTTTATGAGAAAGTTCTACAACAAGGTCCAACACAGTGGTCAACTTCATGATATACAAAGAGAATCTGGACTCCCAAACTATTTGCTGAAAACAAAACAAAAACAATGAGCTCCTGTCATTAGCATGGTCTTAGTGTGTGAACGGAAGAGCCAGGAAAAGATGTTGAGACATACAGAATCCACACAAATACTTATGAGTCCTGGCCCTGCCAGTTAGGGGGGGGGGGGGGGGTTGCAGAAAAGAATTAAAGATCAGCTCAAACTTTAAGCTGGTTAATTGAGTCCCTTCTAGCAATAAAGTAACCGAGGTAAGAGTTACAGAACTTCATCTACCCAGATCAAACAATAAAGATGCAATATGTCGCCTAAGAATTCAGCAGGTCTTCACTTGGACTCCAGGGATGTGGGCTGCAAACCAAATGGCATTTATAAATCAGGGTCTTGAGCAAGTCTCCCTGAATGTCTAAGGAAACCTCCCTGAATGTCTGCTGCCCCCATTCTTGCCCCAGCCCCGAATCTCTAGTCAATGAGCCTTCTCAGCCAGGCAAGGAAGCACCTCAATCTGCTCAATATGGCGAGCTTATCCTCAATAGATGAGGGTTCTTAAAGTAAGCAACCCTATGCTGTCCATATTTTCAAATTACTTAGAAAATCTTGTACATTAAAACATCTAACAGATTAAAACATGTAATTGAGTAATTGATTTTTAGGCTTATGGTTTAAGTTGAAAAATACAAATGGATTTGCCTATGTTCATATATACTATTAGAATATATTTTAAAAACTTGAGATTTATAATATTTATTTATTAAATTAACTAGAGCACTTTAATTTTAGAAGTAATTTACATGACACAGGAATTTAGTTATTAAGAAAAGAAAAGCCATTAAAGTTTAAAATATTTAAGAAAGTATGTCATCCTTTAAAATTAAGCTTATTTTTTTAAATTTTTTATTACAAAGGGTATTACATATGTGTCCATTTTTTCCCTAAAATTAAGCTTATTTTTTAAAGAAACATCATGTAAGTGGAAAACTTATATGGATTATTTGCCATAAATAAAAAAAAGATAACTAGAAAAATAAATTCAATAAAACAAAGCGATCTTAAAAAAAAAAAAAAAAGAAAGTATGTCATCAAGCTAGTAAACTCTTTTAAAGTGATTGGTAACATTTATAAATAGAATAATAGTAATTGGGAGTTGAATGTAACAGTTTAATTAGAAATATCTCTTAGTTTTTAAAACATCAATTTCTGATTTTAAAAACAAAAGTAACTCTTTTATGTGAATGACATCGGCCCCCAATACCATGAAAACACACATGACATTTCTGATTCTGTTTCTGCATTTGGTCTTTTACAGAATGTAACGGCAATCCATAAAGAGCCAGCTTTTCAGAAGGAGGAAGAATCATTTACATGTCAAATGTGAATCTATTTCCTTACTATATTTAATCTCCAGGAAAGGCCTCATAAAATAATAAAAGGCCCAGTTCAAATTAGTATCTGATGCTTCATTCCATTATCCAAACCATTGCTACATAATTTATTGCCAACAGAAAGGAAACTCCTTTTATGTTTGGTCTTAAACTCTAGGTAGATCAAGTTCCGGTTGTCTCTAGCTCCATCAATATTAATTAAAATTACACAAAGGCTCACTCTCTGTCTATAGCATTTTTTAGAAAGATTACAGTTGGTTGCAGGATCAATTGTAAATATTTACCTCCTGGGCTCTCTATCAGTGTGGCTGACAAAAGGAGGAGCAGAGAGAGAGGGAGGAAGTATGCAGAATGTGGATAGAAATGCTAACATCATAAATGAGGGGGTCAAGAGATTGAGGTGTTACAGAAGATGAATCAGAAATAGAGCTTTAGGTATATGATTTAAAGTTATAAAAGTAACCAATAAAACATCTGAAATGGTAAGTATAAATTATATACAGATATACACATATGTATGTCTAAAAACATTAGGAAGAAAGAGTAATATGTATACACCTTATCTCTTATATCAAAGAAATTATATATAATGTATAATAAATATATACTGTATATTATAAATCAAAAAATATGATCTGGCACGTCACTGTTCAGGAGAGTAGCCACTGGCCACATCTGGCTATTGAGCATTAACACGCGTCTCATCCAAATTTAAATGTGCTGCAAGGATCACATACCCAACAAATTTCAAAAACAATGTAAAACGTAAAATAGCTCATTAATACGTTCTATTAGATTATATGTTGAAACAATAATATTTTAATATACTGGGTTAAATAAAACATATTATTAAAGTAAGTTTTATATGTGTACTTTTAAAAGAATGTGACTACTAGATCATTTTAAATTATATATGTGGTTCACATTATATTTCTATCACACGGGACTACTCTAGAGTTTTGGCATTAGCATCAGAACTAAAAATACAATAAAGGATTTGGCCTCTGGGAAATAGAACTGAGGCAGAGACACATGGGGCAGGAACTAGTTTTTTTTATCAGAAACTCTTCTATACCATCTGAATTTCCTTTGGCATATATTATCTTGCAGAGAATTTGAAGTGTTTCAACACATTTTAAATGAAAGAGTAACATATCATAAAGGGAGAGGGTAAATGAGGCCATGGATAAAGGTTTAAAAAAATGCAAAGACACCAGAGTTGGGGGAGGGAACACAGCCGGACAGTGTCCACATTCCGGACAGAATCCCACGGCCAGTCCCGGGTCAGTGTGGCAGCACTGCCCTGTCAGGAGCCTTCACAAACAAACACACTCACCAGTGCCATTTCAGTTCATCTTTGTCTCCAGTCCTCACTCTTATAACGATGAGTAAGAAGACCTTTCTCTCTGCCCTGGAGCTGGATAATCACAACATCTTTAGCACTGTCGTAAAAATCATAATGTCTTTTCCAACTTCCAGATGCCTAAAGATCATGATATCCCATGTCAACATCTCCCTCCTATAACCTCTCTCCCTCTACCAGCAGGAAATTCAGTATTTTCTTAAAGTACAGTGGGGCCTTGACTTACGAGTGTCCCGACTAACAAGTTTTTTGAGATACGAGCCGTCGCTCAGCCGATTTTTTGCTTTGAGTTGCGAGCTAAAATTCGGGTTACGAGCCAGCTTCAGATACCCCACCGCTAGTTGGCGGAGCGAACGTCACAGTGAACGCCACAACATCAGCCCAGTATCACGTGTCTCACTAGTTCACTTTAAGATTTGACATACATGTAATTTGAGTTACGAGCTCTGTCACGGAATGAATTAATCTCGTAAGTCAAGGCCCCACTGTATCTTCCTTAAGAAAGCTCTCAATCATGCATAGCTGAGTGTGTCCACCTGTGAGGCCATAACATTGGGACCTTTTAATGTCTTCTCACACAGAAACAATACCCCAGTGCCTAAGATAGTAAGAGGGGAAACTCATTCGTACAACAAATATTCTTGAGTGCCTGCTTTTGCCGAGTCCTGTTCTAGGACAGCAATGAGCAAAACGACATCCACTGCTCTCTTGGAACTTACATTTCAGTGGGAGAGACAAGTAACAAACAAGTAAACAAACATATATGCATAGATTCAGTAATGCTAACTGATTATAAGTGCTTTTTAAAAGATATTTATAACTGTGTAAGAAAAATATGCTTATTAATGAGATAGAGGATGATGGGATGGGGTTATAGGTAACTATTTTAGAGATTTCTTGCTGAAGAAATAATATTAGAGAGAACACTTGGATGATGGAAAGGGGCCAACCATGCAAAAATATGAGAGAAAGAGAAAAAATGTTCCATGAAAGGAAGGGCAATGTCAAAGGGCTTCAGATGGGAATGAACTCAGAGTGGTCAAAAACGGCAAAAAGGCCCGGCTGTGGTGGCTCAGTGGATTGAGCGTCGTCCCATGGACCAGGAGGTCCTGGGTTCGATTCCCAGTCAGGGCACATGCCTGGGTTGCGGGCTTGGTCCCCAGTAGGGGGTATGCAGGAGGCAACCAATCGATGAGTCTCTCTCATCATTGATGTTTCTCTCTCCTCCTCTCCCTTCCTCTCTGAAATCAATAAAAATATTTTTTTTAAAAAAAGCAAAAAGGCGGGAGCAGCATGAATGAGGAAGAGAAGGGAGAAAGAGGCGATACAGAGGCATCCTGCCTCCTCTCTTGTAGTGCCATGTGGGCCCTGGTTTGGACTTCATTTTCTATTCAAAATATGATGGACTCTATCAGAAGGCTTGGAGCAGAGAATGAATTAGCAGGACTTGTGCCTTACTAATTTTCTTGTGGAATTGAAAGTCAATAGTCCAAAGATCCTTCCCTCTTTTCTTTCTCCATGCTTAAGGTTAAATAAGAATTAAATCAGAATTATTTATTCAAGAAAAATTGGAACTCACCCTGGATCAACAAACAGATAACTGACTCCTTATAGGACTGTGTACCTCTCCACTGCTGTATGCCATTTGCAGAACTTAGGTTTCACATCTAATTTCTTTAGAGTTAACAAGTAGTTATTGAGCCCTTTCTGTAGACCAGCAATGTGCTAGGCAGTTGTCTACATGATCATATTTCATCCTCCTAACAACTCGGTGATAGTGGCAAGGTTATCCCACTCCAAATGACAGCGTCTGGGTTTGCACCCAGCTTTCCCAGTGCAACACTCCACATCACGCTGTCTTTTTTATAGCCCTCTTATCAGCCATAATGGGTTTTTCTAACATTTTAAAAGCAAATATCAAAATGAATAATCTGCTTGGAGGTAAATAGTGGTAATCGCTGTCAGTTCCTGACAGTGAAGCAGAGATTCAGCAAAGCAGCATAATTTGCTTGCAATTATGCAACTTGGTAGTGGCCAAGCTGGGATAATTATTGGATTTTTCCCAAATGCTCCCATTGTTATCCAACCTCATCTTTGAAAATTCAAACGCAGAAAGACATAACTTAAACCTAAGAATGAATATGGGTTTCAAAGTAATAAAGGTCAGTTGAGCTCTAGAAGTGCTCACAAGGAAAAAAAAACTGCATAGCATTTGCAAAAATGAGAATATTCAGAGAATGCTTTCAATGTGCAGCCATGGGAGAGCATATTACGAAGCAAAGGCAGCAACTGACTGGGTGGGTGGATGGACGTGGAAGAGCAGGAAGCTTGGTATAATCGCGGACTAGTACATCGATTCTATTGAGTAATTAAGGTTCCTACAGATTTGTCATTACAAACTGTTGACAAAGACAAACTGTGCTTAAATTGAAAATGTGTTTATCTGGTGATTTCTCAATAAGATTTGTGTCATATTGACCGGGGTAGATTAATCTTGAAAAAGCTGGTGAAAAGAAGGTATGATATTTTTATTAAGACGTATATAAACAATATATTGTATATGGCTGCTCACAGCACTCCGCTGAAGTAATGTCACTGAAGTAAATGGAAGAGAAAATTCTATTACAGTAGAACATGCTTTACTGCACTAATGTTTTCCTTTCGATTGTAAGCTGTGTTGGAAAACAAATTGTTGGTCCCTTCAGGAATCATTTGTTTTAGCGTTTGAAAAAAAAGCATTGATTTTTAACACTGGAGCATATAATCAAGTTTTAGAGACATTCACATCGAAATGATCTTTGAAAGGCAATTTGTCAGTGTTTCATTTGTCCAAACTCTGAATATTACATTTTTAAAGTCTTTTTCCCTGCTCTTCTATCTCATGTGCAAAGTATTTTCCTTTAGAATTATGTCATTATTTTATCATGCTTTCTCATTTCTTATTTCACTTACAGAATTTATATGTAAATCTATATAAATGGTAAAGAAATGGGGAAGGTTTTTTTCTTCTTTAATTACATAACTAGCGCGATAATGGCTTTGATGTTGAAAATAATGATGGAATAATTAAGAAGTTATCTAAATGACTCAGAGATTAAGTTTCCTTGCATTTTTTGACATTGTCATTCCTAACACATGGTCGCCTACAAGTAGCATACATTACTTCCAACCATAACTCACTGGACAAAACCCAAGGATATGGCCCCAAACCAACTGCAAGGGATAATGGGAAATACATTCTTCCTATGCCCCAGGAAAAGGAAATAAAATTTATTAATAATTTAGCAAGTTTCTAACACAAGGAAAAAATTAATTTACACAATGATAAGGCACTCAGATTTCCTTCTCGAACTTCTAAAAGTAGCTCAAAGCTTTATCCCAGAATTCATTTATCCGTATATGTTCTTAGCCTTATGAAGAAAAGTCCTAAGCGGCTGGCATAAAAGAAAGGCCTTTACTACTGATATTCTGCGCAATAAACAAGCCTCTGCTTCTATGGTTCAATTCCTCTCAGGAAGCAGTGTTTCAACAGCTGATGAAGATAAATTTCTGAATACACCAAACTTGTCCAGTTCTGAGTCAAGCCCAACCCCAGATGGACAACCCCACCTCTCTCTCAACTCCCAGTCTACGGTTACACTCAGACAGGAGCATCCTGAATGTCCAACGATACTGCTGCAGCTGAGTTCAAGGCCAATTGGAACACTGTAGAAAAAAACTAAAATATATGCTGAACCTAAGATGTCCCTTATGTCACTCATCAGAAAAAAAGGTAAAGTATCGGACGGAGAGTGGAATTAAGCAGCTAATTATACCCTTCATAACAAAACTGTGCAATGCCATAATGGATGTGCTACTTCTTCATGTAATAAGTCCTCCCTCACTAGAAGGTTTCAGCAGTGACTGCCTGAAGGAGTGTTGGAAAGGGCTTCATCATTGAGTTTGAAGCCAAAATGAGATCCACATACCACCCAATGCTCAGATTTCAAAATTCCATACACTTAAGTCTATCTGCTGGTTATTGTTGTTTTAAGTAATTATTTACCAAGCCACACCTCTGGCTCTGTGCCATCAATGCCCTTGGTTCAACAATTATGTAAGAAAGGCAAAAAACAAACACAAAATTATTATCTTAAACTACAACCTAAATGAGTGTTTTGCTTCATTTTCTTCAAAGAGCTTATTGTACTGAACCTTTGTTATAATGAGCAAATCCAAAATATTCCATTTAAGTCATTTTCAACTCAAAAATAGCGTTCAATTTTGCCACCTAAAGGGACATCAGAGGTAATCTGTATAGAGAAATGGAAATAGAAAATAAAAGTACAACTATGGTGAGCCATACTTCCCAAGGTATGGTTTACAAAAATTTATGCATAAAGATCCACAATTACTGATTTTTAAAAATCTGGCTGTATAATTATATTCAGAGCAACATAGGTTGAACCATCATGCTTTTAGTGGTTAAACCAGGTTAAAACTAGAAATGAGAGAAAAGATTGATATGAAATTAAAAGACCAGCAACCTCGGAAGGTTAGGAACTAGTACTTGCTAGCATCATGGGAGTTAATTCCAAGAGGGAAAGGTATGGCCCTGGCCATAAATTAAACTCGATGTTTCTTGCTGACTAAACTCAATATGTTGCTGTTAAAAATGCTTGTTTCTTTTATCTAGCAAAGCATCTGCTTTTTGATGCTAAAAGTGGGATCTGAGGGAAGTAGTGATCTTTCCCAAGGCAACTTGATTAATAGTATGCTTCCAAATTTTAGCTAAAAGACATTTTTATGAAATCAGAAGTACTGAATAATTGTTTCCACAAAGAATCTTGATATATATTTCCGTTCCCTCCAGGCTTTTAGACAGTGGTGCTCTGAGATGTTCTGCTTTTCTTCCACACAGCTCTTGCTTTTATAGTTCTCTCTCACATCAGCGATGCTCATAGACCACCCACACACCTGGGCCGTGTGCTGCCAAACATCCTAGCTTACTGGTTTATGAAGAGAAATAACATGAGCATGGAGAAATAATAAACAAATGGACTTAACATTTTGAAAAAGGACTAAAACATTTATTCCAAGGAGCTAGTTTTATTGCAATATGTTGAAAATGCAACAATAAAACTGTATTCTCACATACACAGAGGTGGGCAATTGAGAGCTGGACAAGATAAAAATTGTTCAGGGTGAATAATCTTTATGCAAGGTGAGTAGAAAGTACTTTAAGGACAGAGCAATGTTTTTTTATGTTTTTTAAGATATTTTGATTTATTTCGGAGAGGAAGGGAGATGGAAAGAGATTTAGAAACATCAGTGATGAGAGAGAATCATTCATCGGCTGTCTCCTGCATGCCCCACACTGGGGATCAAGCCCTGAATCTGGACATGTACCCTGAACAGGAATCGAACCATGACCTCCTGGTTTCTAGGTTGACATTCAACTACAGAGCCACACTGGCCCAAGTCAACATTTTTAAAAATTAGGTAGACCTGATAGTGGCTTGAAAACATAAAATAAGTTCTTAGAATACATCAGAAGAGGTGAGGACAGGAAAGACAGAGATGGGAAAAGGGAAAAGAAAAGATAGGAACTCTGCTGAGTTAGGAATTAAAAGACCTGAAATCATATCCCTGATCCTTCCAGGCCATGTAATCTTGAGCAACTCTCAAGATCATCATCATCATAGCAGCTATAACTTAAAGAAAATTTACCATGAACCTCACCCTTTACACAGGTTATCTCTTTTAATTGTCACAGCAACTTGACAAGCAAGATCCTATTATCTCCACTTTATAGAGAAACAGACTCAGCAAACTCAAATAATCATCCTGCAGTTTTACAACTAGAAGATCCCCAAACAGGGATTCCCCCTGTTTTGTTTTTTATTGTTTTTTATTGTTCTTTATTCTTGAAAGTATTACAAATGTCCCCTTTTTTCCCATTGACCCCCTCCACCCCACAATTTACAATAGCTAAGATTTGGAAACAGCCCAAGTGCCCCTCAGCAGGTGAATGAATAAAAAAGCCGTCATACATTTACACAATGGAATACTATGCAGCTATAAAAAAGAATGTTTTCCCTGTTTTAAGCATATATATAATTGAAAGCACCCACCTTTTCACAACGGTGGAGCCCTCCTAAATGTAATTTATCAGAACCTTCGTCTCTTCATCTAGAAAGGGATTATTATAATTCCTTCTATAGTCACATGACCACATCCATCTGTTGTCTTTTGCCACAGTAACTGTCTTTCTCCTGGGTCTCTGAGAAAACTATCCAATCTGCTGATCTTGGCTAGACTTGATGGGACAGTTTTAATGATCTGAGCATGAGTCTGGTGGTCAGCTGGTTGTTGGTTGATCTAGCCTGGCACCAGCGGGATAACCAGCTCTGCTCCATGTGGCCTCTCATATCCAGCAGGCAAGCTCATACTTGTTTCCATCCCACGGGCAGAGAAAGCACGCGAGTCCTCCTGAGTCCTGGGGTCAGACTTGCATGACATTACTAGGCCCACATTCTGTTAACTAAGTAAATCACAAGACGAGGCTAGACTCAAGAGCTGCAGAAATAGATCCAAAGCACATTGCAAATAGCATGTATACATGGAAGAGTAAAGAACTAGGGCCACTAAGCAATCATGGTACCATAGAATGCATGTAAATATGCTTTGTATACTGTTACAATTCTAAGCCACTAACTAAAACCTAACGAAAACCCACTCTTCCTGAAAAGCAGCAGCGGCCACTGCCACCAATCCAAGGACAGCTTGTTCTCACAGCTGTCATCTCTTCCAGCTGAGCTTGTAGAAAAGAGCTCTTCTTATGCTCTCTGTATTCAGGTGAGATTCTCCCCCATGCCCTTGCCCCAAAACTCCATCCCTAGTTACATTCCATTAAATTAGACATTTCTTCCAGAATTAAAATCAGGTTTGGTGTCATTTATTCTTGGTCTTTCTGAATCTGTATGAGATTCTATTTTTTATTATCATGCGTTCTTTCTACAACAAAATCCCAAGTTCATACTTCAAAGGATTTAATATAAGGTCCCTAAGAGACATAGTCTACGAGGGCTTCAAACCAGCATCTGGATTCACATTAAGCCATGAAATTTGCTGTGATTTAAACAAAAAGCTGCTGTCACCAAAACTCCAGAGAGTCTGTCTTTTCTATCCCATAAATATTTATCTTATTTTTTTTTAAATTCACCATGAACCACATCCAGACGAGTGTGCAAGAGAATGTTAACATGAACAGTTATCATGTCACATAACCTCTCTAGGCAAGTGGTGCTCAACCCTGGCTGACTGCATAACCACATCCAGACGAGTGTGCAAGAGAATGTTAACATGAACCGTTATCATGTCACATAACCTCTCCAGGCGAGTCCTGGCTGACTGCACGTCAGATCACCAGTCACACCCCAGAACAATCAAATCGGCATCGCTGGGGGAAAGACACAGGCATCAGCACTTTTTCAAGCTCCCCAAAGGATTTCAATGTGCCCCCAGGGTTGAGAATCACCGCATGGGGGCCCTTCGCTTCCCTGCCTATGAATGGAAGGCTTTGCATTACATCCCTATTTGTATTGGGTTTGCAATTCGTGTTATAAAGATTAAGTGAGGCAAGTTATATAAAATGATCCCATAATAGACAATCAATACGTATCCATTTCTTTTCCCTTTTGCCTTCAGATTCTTGAACAAGCTGCTGGGTACCCTCAGGTGACCTGCTGTTCACTTCGAAAGAAAAGGGAAAGGACAATATTTGATTGTGTATTACATGGATCTGTACACCGGGAAGGGGCCCAGTTGTCTGCCTTTCACAGGCATCAGAAAATCCTGCTGTTAGTTCCCTTGGGGTGAGATATCACTATATATATTTGCTTGCTAGGATCCACCCCACAGGGGCTCTAAATGACACTTACTCAGACACATCATTGATGGGGCTCTTTATTTTTTCCTCCATCAGCCCAAGAAGCCTGAGGAAGACCAGGTTTGGGGGAAAGGCCACATACGGAAACAGACAAGGACCAGCCAACCTCCTTCTGCAGCAGATCGGCTCTCCAGAAAAGCAACAATCTAAAATGGACTGCGGCCTGGCCAGTGTTGCTCAGTGATTGAGCATCGACAGTTCGATTCCCGGTCAGGGCACGTGCCTGGATTGTGGGTTTGATCCCCAGTGGGGGATGTGCATGAACAGCCAATGTGATTCTCTCTCAACATTTATGTTTCTATCTCTCTCTCCCTCTCCCTTCCTCTCTGAAATCAATAAAAAATATATTTTTAAAAAATAATAAAATAAATATGAAAACAACTGCAGAGTAAGGCAATACCACCATTACAAGTACAGAGTAGCAAAATTGTGTCTGGGTGGTAGAATTGTTTCCTTTGCTAAATGTAAGTCTCCCAGACAGATCTGCAAATACACTTTTGCACAAAGGAGGATCTTTCAATTGCTGCAGTTTTTTAAGAAGCCTGGTGCCACAGAGCAAACGAACCTCTTTTTTGTGTGTGGCCTCTGAATTCCTTCATTGGCAACAAATAGGAGATGCATTTAAATTTTCCCAAAATGTATTGTTAAATGATTAAACCTGTTTTCTTGGTTCTGACTCATTTTCTGATTACAGAAAATCTTTAAAATTAAGATTGATTGAACAGGAGCAAAGCAGAAATTGTAAGAATATTGTTGATTAATCAACTATACGTAACCAAATGCCAGACATTTACATCATAATTTCAAAATGACCTATCTTTGTGGAATCTGTCTGCCTTCATCAATCCCTTACCCCTCAACTTAGGACAGGTCATGGCTGCCCCATCCTCAAACTCATTCAGATTAGCCATCCTAAATTCTAACATGGCAGAGCCTGCAGCCCATGGTAGTGATTGGTACTTACAACTTTCCTAGTCTTCATTTTGTTGCTTATTAAAGTCAAGGACTTTTTAAAATATTTTTATTGATAAAGGAGAGGGAGAGAGAAGGAGAGAGAGATAGAAACATCAATGATGAGAGAGAAGTATTGATCGGCTGCCTCCTGCATGCTCCCCACTGGGGATCGAGCCCACAACCTGGGCACCTCTTTTTTGTGTGTGGCCCCTGAATTCCTTCATTGGCAACAAATAGGAGATGCATTTAGATGTTCCCAAAATGTATTGTTAAATGGGGGACTTGAATGATTCTCATCATGGATGTTTCTCTCTCTCTCTCTCTCCCTCTTCCTTCCTCTTTGAAATCAATAAAAATATATTAAAAACAAGCAAAAAAAGTTGGCCAATCCCTTTTCAGGCTTCCTAAGAACAGGGACTTTGCTATAAACTCAGTGACCTGCACATAGTAAGTGTTCAATAAACATTGGTTGCATAAATAATGTTACGTTTATCATGTCAGTCACAAAGCGACTTGTCAGGAACAGGTCCTCAGAAAAAGAAAAAGCAGACATTTGTGCTTTTTTATACAGATATACAAAGATGGAAAGACCCTAAAGATGAATACACCCCAAGTGATTCTCCCAAGGTTAGCCCAAGCAGAGGCAAGAACCCCCGCAGCACATTTGTTTTCCCTTTAATTAGTTAGTCACTCCGTGAATTCAGCCTGCTCCCGGGGGGCCAAGGGTTTGAACACAATATGCAAGCCACGATAATTATACTCATTTGAAACTTTCAATTCTGACATATTCCCTGAAGTTCTTTAAATGCTCACCATCCCAGTGCATTTTCATTAATTTGATTAGGGAATGATATGCATTAAAGAACACAAAGTACAGCTTTGCAACGAACGTTGTTAATTAAACTATTGCCCTGAGAAAGTTCCAGTGCACACTGACTGATTATTCCATCTGTTTTGACAAAAATTTCTCCAGATCTGATATCCCAAACAAGGCAGTGGCTTGAATTTTAAGGCATCCACCTACTCCCTGAAGTGCAAGACGGAATAATTTAATTCTGCCAAGTCACACTAAGAAGTAGATAAGAATCGCCCAGCACAGCTCAATTGCTCTGTCTCTTGCCAGTACTGGCTGATGAAGAAATGCTGGATGATTTGATGGCTCCAATGCACTAAGGCAATTTTTCTTATGTCAGCCTTTATTTCTTCCTCCAAAAGTTCTTTGTAATTCTGTCCCATAAAGGAAGGATCACAGATAAATAAATCATGGAACAGAAGCACACCAGGGTTGCATGGTCTAAAATCCACAATCATGTCACACTTCATGCATTTAGCAATCATGCATTAGGCCCCTAGTCTGTGCCAGGCAGTGTGATGGGCACTGAAGAAAATGAAGAGGCATGCCTTGCAACTTGGTTTAAATCCAAGCATTCTTTTTTTAAAGACAGGAGTTTTCACCCCCTCCAGAACCTTAATCCTCAAGGGTGAAGACCTAAAGAATGCAGCTATAAAAACTTCAAGCCCAGCCGGCATGGCTCAGTGGTTGAGCACTGACCTATGAACCAGGATGTCATGGTCAATTCCCAGTTGGGATTTGCTCTCTCTCCCTCTCCCTTCCTCTCTGAAATCAACACAAATACTTTTTTTGTTTTTCAAAAGATCGTGATCTCAGCTATAACAACAGCGGGCCCCCACAGATCTAGCATTTTGAGTTTCCATAAGTGCAAGTAAATTATTTTGTCACCAAAGGTGACTTCCTGAGATGGTGAAATGATCACAGCAACACAGTACACCCCAGTGCGGGGCCATCAAGTGAGGAGACACGGGAGCAGCTGCATATTCTTGAGCAGGGCCTTTTAACTGTGCTGGGCACCATTTCATTTTCTGTAAAACATACACCGCAGTATCTCCTCCGCCCCTCTCTCAAGGATGTTATGAAGATAAATCAGCAAAATATATGAAACAGGAAGGAAAGCACTCTATAAATTTTTAAACTTCTCATTACTAAACACACAAGTCAAGTTTCTCTGAATGTAAGGTACTTAAAATCAAGCATCCTATATCACTTTATGCCAAAAATTATTACACCATTAACAATGGGACTACACTAGTGTCCATTTTAACTGGAAACTTTTGTAATTTTACTGATATTTAAAAGGAGAAGGATGATTTAAAATGACAGAAGCCAAATTTCTTTCCTATCTCCTATTGCAGGAAGTAAAAGCACTTAATTTTAAAAGGACATATTTATAATGTGTGTACATACTGTTTTAACAGCTAGTAATCTGAAAAGCTTAAAGGCAGTAAGTTGGATGTAGTATTTCAGGAAAAATTCAGTGTAAACTTGACTCATTCTTATTATCTTTATTTTTTGCCTTAAAAAGCAACAACAATAATGACACTATCCCATTACATCCAAAGATGAAATCACAGAAACACAGTGTTTGGGCATCTTGGTCCCACCCCAAATTATACCCTTTCGGACAATGGACACCTGTGTGGGCCAATGGACTGGAGAGCAGAATTCCATTGGCCTATGGAACAGAATAGTAGAACCAATCACTTTCCCCTTCGTTCTCCCATTCTGCCTCTGCCTCCATTATAGAACTTGCCTTACTGTGTTAGTAATTAATTACTGTTCCACGCCCCTAGTAGGACAGTGCCCTCTTAGTGAGTAGGGCCACGTCTTATTTGTATCTAGATCCTAAGCACGTGATGGGCAATGGAAGGTATGACTGTATTGGGTGATCGCCAGGCCACTGGTATCCAATACTCCCAACTCCAAGTGACCCTTGAGCATCAGTGTCTTTCCAAACCCCAATTCTGTGCACACAATTTATCTTGGCTCAGCAACATTTATTCCAACTTATAAAAGGGCTTGATCCGAAAGTTACAACCAACGCTTCATTCTCAGTAGTGGGGAAACAAAGATTGTTAGCAAAAACAGAAAATTCCAGCCAGTTTCCTCCATGGCCATAAAATGTGGGATACTCACATTGGGTGTTCCATCAACAAGAGCAGCACCTACTTTTTCTAGTCCCCCAATATTCATGAGTGTTGTCTCCCTCCATCTCTGAGATTTGATCCAGAAGTATCTTGAATATTTCTATCCAGTTTGGAGTCTGAGTTCTTATGACCTTTTGAAGCAAGCTGGATACTGATAGAAGAAAAGAAAACGCTGAAGTAAAGACACAAATGGCACAATCCAATAATAAGCCACCTCTTAAGAATAAGGTATCAATACTGGTAAGCAACTTTCAGGATTATTTAAGCTCATTTGTTAAACAAAGTGACTTGGCCAGTGTCACAGGGCCATGTAGGGTCAGAGCAAAGACTAGAACTCGGATCTCTGCAACCCCAGGCCAGTTAGTGCGACCAGCCAACCTTGCTTGCCCAAGGATCCCAGGACATGGAACTTTCCATTTTTACAGCAGGACAAGACCAAGCAAACTGTCTGCCTAAAACTGAGAGGCTTAGGAGCTAGGACTTCCATTGCAGAAACAGGGAAAATCCCAAATAAGCCAGTAACAGTTGGTTGCCTTAAATCCTTCACTACACATATCTGTTCCTTTAATCACTTAATAAAATGTTACTAGTTCTGCCTCAACTAGATAAGCCCAGGAAGAGCCTGGAGATAAGAAATGGAGTTTAACAGTTGGTGCACAGATGTGCCCCTCTTAGAGGCATAAAATTCTATCCATTAGTTTTAATCCATAAATGATCAAAACTAGAGCCTCAAGATTCTCTATGAATTTTTTAAAAGAATGTTCAGGTCTTTAAATAATTAAAAGTTAAAAATATTCAAAAGGAAGAAAATGAACATCCTGAAAATGAGCATTATGAAGCCAGTCCTGTTTAAGTACCAAACTATTATTACATGTCCACACTCATCAAGCTGTCGCTTCTGAGAAAAGAAGGCTATGGAAGGCTCACACTTATGCTGATTAATTATCCCGAGAGTCCATTCAGAATGCAATCATTACTCAGGAGGCGCTCCTCTGACACTGTGATTAGCCTACATCTCCAGCGATCCAGGGAAGAGTTCAGAGTCTGTTTTGAAAAGCATGCAGTATTTCCCACAAAAGGGGGCTGGAATTGATATCCCTCACCGCTTTGAGGGAACTTGGGGTTCTGGGTGCATTATATCTGCATTTATAAAAGGGTTAATTTTCTTCCCCCCAGTTGCAATGAGCAATCTCAAAACAGCAGGCTGTGGGGAAGATTCGGCAGGAAAATACTGCTGGGTATACCCATGAAGTCACAGATGAACCATACAGACGCTACACTGTGCACTTCATTCATGCTCACTCTCAACCTCACAATCAATGCCATTGTCCCAAGTTTCTAAGTGAGAAGCTGAAGCTCCTAGCACTCACCAGCTCCAAAATCAAGAGCTAGTGAATGAAAGTGCCAGGTTGAGTCTGGGTCCCTCTGTCACCCAATTCCAGGCCCTTTCCCTGGGTAGGTCTCCTCCCTGACATACCCTCACTGCCAGGGAAGCCGCTCAACTCCCATGTTCTGTGAGGTTGGGTTTGTGAAGAATAACATGCATCACACTGTACACAGGAAGAGACAAGTCTCATGGGAAAGGGGGAATATCTAATAGCCCTATTAAACAAAAAGGAAATCCCACCTTGCAATTAAAGAAAGGCAAAGATATTTGCCAAAATCCCATATGTTAGTTAAAAAATAAATAAGCCAATTAAGGCATTTTGCAATATAGCCACAGTTAACAAGCTGTGAAACACAATGATCTTCAATTTGATCTACTATAAGAAAATCTCTTCCCTGATTATGGGGTGGCTAATATCACTAAACAAATCCCTGCAGCCCATCCTCCACACAGGGGCAAAAGCCCTTGCTCCATGGAAAGTAATTTTCTGGAGTTTCCTACCTTTAGGAGAAATATAAGAGACAGTAAGTTACATAGTGACAAGAATGGAAACCTGAAATCTATGCTTTCCTAAAAAATACTGCTTACCTTTGGCTTTCCTCCTCTTTAATTCTCTCCCTTCAAGAAACAAACCCAAAGGTAACTTCCAGCAATCTCAGCTGGAAAATTAACATTCCAGATTGCTCTTCTTCCCGAGGATGATAGTCTGATTTATTGCCTCCTTGCCTGGCTTAATCAGAAAAGAACACTAAGTACAAGTTCCAGATATTTTCAACGACAATTTACTATAGAAGAGAGCAATGCTGCAAGCAGCCAAAGGTTTCAATGCCCCAACTATTAATAAATCCCCCTGAGTCTTTGAAACTTTTCCAGCAAGATCATCCAAATAGCAAGTTCCCAGAACCATGGAATTGAGCACTGAGAGTTTCTAACCTTAGACAGAGCCCCCTTTCCTCGGAAAGCCTGGCCCGCACCTGCGAGGCCCATCCCTGGACCCCTCGCGGCCGGCGGGGGAAGGAGGGCTGCGCGCTGGTAACCATGGAATTGAGCACTGAGAGTTTCTAACCTGGGGGTCTTGTCCTATAACTGTTTTTGGTGTGTGCACTGGCAAGATATTTCTACTTCCTTCACTCCTGTGGAGCTCTGAGGCTGGCTCTCTCTATTATGTAGGGCCTCATTCTCTGCAAAGAATCCCCTGGTGAAGAGAGAGGCCTTTGGGGAAAGCCAG
>NW_006383011.1:19348839-19350488 GCF_000327345.1 Myotis davidii | reverse complement strand
ACCATTTTGTAAAGGAATTACAGGACCATTTGTAAAAACAAGGTTTGAGAATTACAAATATAGAGCTATCGGAATTTCTTTGAGAATTAAGTTAGAAGCAGGACTACAGAGGGAGATTTCATTCATTCTGAATAATTAGCAATGCAGTTTTACTAAAAGGTAACTTAAAAGTGATTTTTCTACTTCTAAAAAGGGCTCACATAAAAGCTCTTACAGGCCATTCTCCCCCCATCCATTCCAAACACAATTTACATTACGTTGCATTAAGGCAGCACATGTCAGGAATTTAAGTCTTACAATGGAACCTTGTACTTCTACAACTCAAAATGTTTACACCGAGTCTGAAAGTCCTTTTTGTATGGGAACCCATCTGACCTGAATAATGAGGAGAAGTGAGCCTGTGTAGCTTTGGGGACAGGAAAGAGGTGCATAAACTGCTCCCAGCATTCTGTGTGACACCAGCTCTTCTCCAACTCAAACCCCAGGGCCCTGGCCCACTGGCTCCTCTCTCACGCTTTGCCAGCACATCTTTACACTCATTCCCCAGTTTGTTTGCAGCTCCCCTCAAGGGCAGAGGCAATGGGAACAAGACTAAATCAAAGCAATCATTGCTGCTGCTTTTGAATCGTTCTGATAAAAGACTTACATTAGAGAGGCTGTAGTTGCCACTATCAACAGCTGGGATTTAGGGTTTGATGAGAATTTCAATTATCCATGCTAAACCTCTCTCTCCTTGACTTCTAGAATCTCCAGTGAAGATAACCTGCTCCCTTCAGAGTCGACCTCAGCCCTTCTCCTTCTGCTGACTCTATTGGAAAATTGCTGAGTCACTGCCTTGCTTTCCCAGCAAAGAGACAATCCAGTTGCAGATTTCTTAAATCCTATGAGCTCATCCCTTCAGTCCCACCCAGCCCAACCTAATGGTTCTTACCTCTTTCTTTGAGTACTTTTTCTTCCAAGTACCTTCTTAACTCTCCCATTACTCTTTGTCACTAAGGCGTCAGTCCTCACCACTGGCACTAGCTCTTCTCCAAAAAGCAGTCTGAACCAAGGAAAGCTGAGGCTACCTGTAGCCATGCAGAGCCAGTATTCTTCTGATATGAGGCTGGACTAAGTGACCATAAATTACTCACACACTGTCTCCTCTGCAGTGATAATCTACCTTTTATTCAGATCCACTAGTTTACAATGGTCTTTCATAGGAGTCTGCACAATGATGTGTCCAGTGGGGCTAGGTCCCCATCAGCATGAACAGTAAGATGTGAAAAGAAAGCTCAGAGAAATGCCAAAAACATTAGTCTGGGAGTCAGAAAATGAAATTGACATTGGTTAAACAGTGAGGTAAAAATTCGAACTCCGGTCTGTTTGGTTCTAAACTTCATGAACTTAACCACAACTATCCTACTTCTTTTATCAATAACATGCTAATAGTTGTTGTATATGAACTGTATGCTGTGTGCTTGACTAGGCATTACCATATGCAACCTTTAAAGTTAGGGAAACCAACTTCAATATAAAATAAGTGTAACACTGCCCTGACCGGTTTGGCTCAGTGGATAGAGCGTCAGTCAGCAGACTGAAGGGTCCTAGGTTCGATTCTGGTCAAGGGCATGTGCCTTGTTGCGGGTGCATCACCAGTGGGGGGTGTG
>NW_006383011.1:19311807-19347731 GCF_000327345.1 Myotis davidii | reverse complement strand
AACATAATGCTGAGCAATAGAAACCAGATCAAAAGAATACATACTCGCCCTAACCGGTTTGACTCAGTGGATAGAGCATCAGCCTGTGGACTCAAGGATCCCAGGTTCGATTCCAGTCAAGGGCATGTACCTTGGTTGTGGGCACATCCCCCGTAGGAGGTGTGCAAGAGGCAGCTGATCAATGTTTCTCTCTCATCGATGTTTCTAACTCTCTATCCCTCTCCCTTCCTCTCTGTAAAAAATCAATAAAATATATTTAAAACAAAACAAGTGTAATACCAATATTTGAGCCTAGTTCTGTCTGATTCCAAAGCCAGCTGTAGAACTAGTGAAATGCCCAATAAACTGAGGCAGGTTGAAACGAAGAGCATTCAGACAGCGAACAGCACCTCATGACTATGGTTGGGTGGTGGCTGCACCAGAGCAGGACCGGCTACATTGGGAGGAGCAGTGGGGACAATGGCAATATCTGGGGGTGGCAGTGTGAGCTAGGAGTGCATCAGCAGTGCTTCTGTGCCCTCTGACAGGGTCTGGGAATGCAACAAAGCAAAGGGACATTTCATACTCTAACGGGACCACAGCAGGAAGGGACTAGAGCAGAACCAACGGGAGTCAATATCAGAAAACCAACCTGGCAGCAGCCTTGGGCCAGGAGGAGGGTCAAAGCACAGCCCGAGATCCAGGGCTTTCAGAGCACACAGGACAGGAGGCTGATAAGGAAGTTGGAGACACACCAGTCAGTGTCTAGCCACACTAGCCACCGGGCAGTGGCTATTAAACTCCATGGTATGTGAAGGCCTCTAATAAAATATAAACCAGTGAATCGGGTGAAAAGCAGAGATCAGAGGAGAAGAAAAGTGGCAAGACCCAGGAAATCTGAATAGGAGCTCTAGCTAAGGTGGCTCTAGACAAAAATATAACCCCAAACAGCAACTGCAGCCTAGGAAAAATGATTCTCTAGCCCCAGGATGAGCCCTAAGTGGTTTCCAACAGGCAAAAGTGCCAGTGAGTTGGGTCTAACTTAGAATCAGATGTGTTACCAGGATCTCCCCAAAATGGCATGCCTTTACTGAGCAATTAATTCCCATAAAGGTCATTATCGTGACTATAATTGGGATGATTTAAATACCAAATTATACATAAAAGGTTGCCTGGGCCCAAATGACAACAGTGTGGAAGGTTACTCTAACTCTTTTTTGTCAAAAAGCACATTATTAATGGTGATACGTATAGAGTATTCTAATGCATGATCTAGAGCATCTTAGAATCAATGAAATTCATCAATACCATCTAAAGTTCAACAGGCTCTTATAGAATGGCACTTCTATACCCCTCTAAAATTAGGTAAGACCATATCATTGGTGTTGGCCAATGAAATGTGAGGAAAAGTGGATGTCAATTCTAGGCCAATATATGTAGTTGTCAAAGTGTGACTGTCCAGTGCTCTGCTCTTCTGATGCAGTAATCATGGAAGCACATGGTGGTTACACATAGAAAGGGTGGAATCACAAGAAGATGGAGTCTTCATTAGCTGGGAGCTCTGAGAAATTTCCATGAGAAGAGTCCCCCTGCTCACCCATTCAAACTATTTTGGGCATGTACTTTGAGGAAAAAATAAAATTTGTGGTTTGAAACAACTGAAATTCTGGGATTGTTTGTTACCACAACATAAACTAACCTCTCCTGACTAAAACACCATCTTATATTTGAATAAAGCAATACTTCATTTAGTTCTCAAATTACACAATAAGGCAGGCATGTCAAGCATTATTGCCATTTTAAATATCAAAGAAATTGAGGCTCAAAAAGATTAACTAATTCCCAAAGTCATATATCCAGCATAGGATATGTTGGGGACTAGAACGCGTGTCCTCCAGCTAAAGAATGAGGCCCACAGATGTGCCCTTAGCTATCTCGATCCTGCCTCCAAATCCCCACTTCCTTATCCCTATGAATACACATGCACATGTACATATCTTCTTTGAGCAAATGGAACTTGAATCCCAATCTCTTTACTTGAAGGAGCAGCAAAACATTCAAGAACCTGGCCAACAACAGACGTTGAGACTTAGAATACAGGTGAGAGCTCAGGCCTGGCTGCAACACCACAGTAATGTATTTGCAGCTGAAATATAAGTTGAGAAGTTCTGGGAAGGCAAGAAGATGAATGCTGAGATGAGCATTTTCACAATCTATGGGTAAAGAGTGAAGGAAAGGAGAGGGAGGAGGAGAGGGAGAGAGAAAGTAGACATTCTTCATGTTTTGCATTTCACTGCAGTTTCTTGAACATACTTTACACCCTGAATGGAAAATTAGCCCCCGTCGGTGTTTGCTCTAAAGTTTCCAGCAATCACGAGATGACGTCTAGGAAATTCTACCGTAATCTCTTACTAAAACACATAGGCAGGAGACGCAACAAGAATAGACAGGCTCCTGAGGCTCCTGACCCCATCACTGCCACTCTTATTACATTCTGTGCTCAGAACCCCAAATTATACAAACCAAAAGACTTCCCTGAATCAACACTTGCTGAGAACTCAGTCCCTTCATTTCTAAGCTAGGAAAAGGAGCAAGTCAATCCCTACGGCCAAAATACAAAACCAGCTGGTGTCAGCAACTGAACTGGCTCCAGGGTTTGCCCTTGGTGCCCCAAGAAACCTAATGTGGAAATTTAGTAATTTCAGAAAAGGAAATGAACTTTAGGGAAACTCTCAGAACTATTCATCTCTTCCATCACATTCTCTCCCTCAATAGACCCCAAGTCCTGAGCACAGTGCCCTCCCAGGGTGATGGTTTCATTCATGGTCCACGCTTGGTTAAGCACCTGGTTCTGAAAATGTCAGTGTGAAGCTATCCCTAGGACGGACATGTTCATATCCAGCATTGTATGACTTTGTCAAGCCCTCTAAAATTCTGAGCAACGAAATGTTTATAAATAACTTCTTAAGTCCCTAATTCCCTTATCTGATGACCCAGTCACTATAGCTGCCTTCAGTAACTCAGTAAACTAACCTTCCCACTGTATGGACATCAACATATAAAGATGAAAGTTTTCTGAGTTTTAGTCACCTTGCCTGGGACTCATCCACAGGATTTTGTTAAGGCTAAGCATTGTCTTCTTCAAATGGAAAGCTTTTCTTTATTATTTTTTGGCAAAACAGTAAATCTGATCACTGTGGAACCAGAGGAACTCTCTGGAATTATAGAAACGGATATTCATGTTGTTTTATGTAGTAAACATCCACAGGCAAAAATCCTGCCTGAAAAGATTGTGTGCCCCTTTCCTGTTATAAACCGGCACTATTTTCCCACAGTGAGGCTTTGGGCACCAGTTCCTTAGGTAGAGTCCAAGATAATCTACAGCGATAAACACTTCAATAATGGTTCTTAACCACATCAGGGCTCCTAGCGCCTTCAAAAATTGTTGAAAGCTGTGGACTCTTTCCAATAAAAGGCACACCAGCACACATAAAGGCCATTTGAAGTTTCAGGATGACCTCATCTCCCTGATACCCATCCATTTCTTCCCTGCTTTGGCCCTAGTCCTATCCCTCGTTCCCAATGAAAGGGGGGTGCTCATGCAGGAGGTGCCGACTCACTCCATCTGACAATGTTGTCCCCTTTTCCATGGAGCTTCTTAGTCACCCCTAGAAGATGTTCTCCTTAATTTTCCTGAATCTCAGTTCCAACACAAAATGGGAACTATTATCATATGTGCCAACCCACTTCATGGGATATTATGGAAATGAATAAGGGAAGAGCCACAACTATACTCTGAACCATGTATCAAACACTGCACACTTGGGCAGTACTGTTTGGGAAGAGTGTATGTGTGAGCTGTCATGGGCTCTGTCCATTCTGCTTCCAAACCCTTCCATCTGTTTGCTGACCACACCAGATCGTTGATTTGATTTTTCACTGAGGGCTTCTGGGGTTCACAGTGCTTACACAGGCCTTTTTTCAAATGAGGGTTTGTGTGAGGAGAACTGCAAGATTGTCAATTCTTTAATGACAGTGTACTGGCACCTGGGGAATAGCCAAACGTTGCTGCAATCCCCATAATTCAGAGGCCCCCATAAATCAGCCTGATGAGAAAGAAATGCTAAAGCAGCCACATTGCTTTCTGCCGCCTGGAAGAGAATGAATGGCTTACAGGTTCCTTTAGGGGTGACCTACTTGTCCACTAACCCATCCCTCAAGTTGTCATGTGTAACCAAGGACCTCCAAGATGGGACGCAGGGAAAATTAAAGTTGAAAATATTATCCTGTGTCTGTCTTAGCCTTTTCTGCATGTTAACTGCCTTAATAGGTTTAGAGTATTTGTTGGTGCAAATTTCTTTGTTAAGTTAGGCCAGTGGTCAGCAAACTCATTAGTCAACAGAGCCAAATATCAACAGTACTTCTTCAAAACAGACTCACCCAGGCCAAAAACTGACTTCTGCGCATGGGCCACGAAGTTTCAATCGCACTGTATGTGCGCCCGCACGTGTTATTTTGTGGAAGAGTCACACTCAAGGGGCCAAAAAGCCGCATGTGGCTTGCGAGCCACAGTTTGCCAACCACGGATTAGGCTAACTTGCTGTAACAAATACTAGTGCATCCAAAGATATGAGTCTCAGGTGTAATCAGAGTCTATTTCTCCTTCACGTGTACAGTTAAAGGCATATCCTGTTTGGTTCCACAAAATTGTACAAAGCCCAGACTAACAGAGGCTCTGCCAGGCTCAGTACATGGCGTTCAATGTTGTCCTGGCATCGATGTGTTGCAGACAAGTGGGTAAAGAGCAGAGAGAATTAGTTTGGGAAGTTTAACAGAGCAAATTGGGAGAGACACAACTCTTCGGCTCACGTTGCATTAGCTACACTGCACTGCAGGGAAACTGCAAGGTGCAATCTAGCTGTGGACCTATGAAAAAGAGGAAATAGATTTTTGTGAGCATGTGGCTCCCTCTTCCCAGAAATCATTTTACAAACTAATAATTTTGAAATTAATTTTTGGTCAGCGTTTGGATGAATAAACTCAGCTGGTTGATTTATTCATACTCATTCTCTTCAGTGCATTTACCAAGTATCAATTCTATGCTAATCACTCTGTAGGCACTGGAAATACAGCATTTTTAGTCTTTGCCAGCATAGAGCGCATTATATTCTAGTGTGGTCAGACAGACAACAAACAAGACAAATAAATAAAATATATGGGATATTAGTGATACGTATAAAGAAAAATAGTAAAGTAGGGAAGGGGACAGGGAATATGGGTGAAAGATGGTCTGCAATCTCAGATGGGATGGCCAAAAATGCAGACGCAGGATTAAAAGGAACAGAGTAGAGGTCTCACCCAGGAGTCTTGCGGGGCACCTCACAGAGATGAGTCCAAGGCCCATTAGCAGAGTTCCAGGGCAGAGTCCTGCATCGCCCGAGGTCCATCATCTGCTCAGCTCAAACGTTACACCAGATTTTTTACAAGATGACTGAGTGATGACTTATTTTCCTCCTTGGTCACAGCCTGCACTGAGATGATTGTACTCTTGGCCTACAAGTGAATGAATAGTCTCTGGAAATCTAACCGGCTGACTCTTTCTCTTTTTTGTGGGAAGCATTTCAATTCAATGAGAGAAACAAGCCCCATCAACTTCAAGAGGAATACATAGTGAAGGGCATTTACTTTCTGCTGGAACATTAATTAATCAAACAGAGCTGACAAGGACAAATGGTATCGCAAGGCCGGGAAGCAAGGGTCTTTGCTGTTTTCCAAATTGTCAAATCAAGTACCCATCCTGCAGCCTGCTCTGGGGCAGTACTTACAGCTTCTTGGAGTGTTAATTCCCTTTCTGATGTTGCCATAGCAACATTCATGGCATACATGGGTTGTTGTTGTTTTTGTTTGGGGAGGCAGATTTCAGGTGAAATATTTGAAGGGAAAAGAACTTCCTTGGTGTTATTACTGCAGACACAGAAAGAGGAGACTTTTAGACCTTGGAAACAGAACGATAACATCTTCTATTTGTGCAGCCCCTTCTACAGTAAGAGGATTTTGATATGCAGTTCCTGTGAGCCAGGACAGGGCTTCTATCCATTTTACAAATTTTTCAAGCAAGAAAACTGAGAAACAAAGGAGGGAGAACCATGAGGAATACATTATAAGGAAAAAATGGGGGTGAAATATAAATAGCCTTGAATTCCAAGCTATAGGTCATTAAGCTTGATTATTATTTAATAATTATTAATAAACTTGATAAAAGAACTACCCTATTTTTTTTACTATTAAATTATCACTGAATCCTTACAACAATCCTGTGAGGTAAGAATTATACTCTTCTCCACTTTTCAGATGAGGAGACTGTGACTTAGAGAGTTAAGTCCCAGAGTGGAGATCACAGAAGTGATAGGAGTTAGAACATGGAAGTCATTGGTAACAAGAGTCATTTCTATTGAAGGGTTTCAGGGGGAAACCTAATTAAATATGTACTTTAAAAATCAGGGGGAAAGAAATTGGAGACAGTGAGCACAGATCACTTCTAGGATTTTTGTTGCAGCAGGTGCAAAGAAATGGAGTGGCAGCTGGTACAGAAAGTGGACTCAAGCTTCCCTATTTTAAGATGGGAGATATAATAGCATGTTCATAAGAATGACCCAGTAAAGAACAAAAAAGTCAGTGATGTAAGAGAGAAGGAGAGAGTTGCTATAGTGATGTCCTGAAAGACCAGGTGGAGGATGAGATCCAGTGCACAACTAGAAGAGTCTGATATGAGTTTGAAGGGCAGACAGACACGGGCAGGTGAGCAGTCTGAGGAAAGCCCCTTTCAATTGCTGTGACATCTAATCAGATGCATGGTTACTAGCTTAAAGTAATGTTGGGAGAGAAGGTGTTGGAGGCTTGGGGGGGGAGCGGGGGGAGATGGTCAGAAGCAATTATCATTTGGGTGTAGGGGAGGAAGAGTGCTTCATTATATTTTAGTTTTAATAACTAGTACTTGAAATTCAAATATAATACTAGTACAATTGCTTCTATTCCAAGTGTGGAAGGAGAGAAATGCATACATGATTTTGTTAAAACAGGTAGCTATGTCATTACAGAATATTTTCTTAAGTAGCGGCTTTTATATCCAAGAACAAAATGAAACATTTCCAAGTTAGGAGCTCCCTAACAATTGTCTATAAAAGGATAGGATAGCAGCCTCAAGGGAGAAAAACACTTAAACTTTTCCAGATTTTATAATTTAAGGCCAAATCAGGCCTTTCTCCTCCCATGTCACTATGATACTGGTAATTGGAGTCAGGATAGAGCTGGAATGAATAATATTAAGCAAAACCATCAATAGAGAAAGCAATTTTTTTAAAAAATAGTGGAAGTGGCTTAAAAGGCTGGTATCAGAAAAACACGTAGTTTGGATCTAGGAGTAACAAAAAAAAAATGTGGTTAGTAATTTTAAAAAAGCAGGGACAATTTGCTGTGGTGAGGTCAGGAACAGCAAGAGACGCTGCTGGGAGTGGACAGGGATGCCCCACCTGGAACAGAGCCCAGACAAGAAGCAGATTCCTATGGAGAGAAGAGTACCCAGTTGATCTGGGCTTGGCTCTAACTTGATCTGGCCTGAAACTTGATCTTTCCACCATTAGCCCACCCATTTCCTCAGTGAGTTCCATGTATTACTGAAGCACAAACTGAAGAATTTTCACATCCTTTTACATTTAGGGACCCAGAGGTGTATAGGCACCATCAAAAAACATTGAGATATTGGCCTCTCCAGTTCTCTTTCAAGAGGCCACAATGTTCTTGGCAAGGAGGCACTGAAGTGTTACAGACTCAGGAGCAGCAATGCCATATGGCCCAGAGTGATTATAAAGTATTCTTTCCCATCTTTCCAGGAAGAGCCTATTTTACTCCAAAGGAGTATGGAGTGGTCATGGGGGAATTCATAGAGTTGCATTAGCCATCAATTATTGTGCAATAAATGACCCCCAAACTTAAATTTTAAACACACATTTGTTATCTCATGGTTTCTGTAGGTCAGGAATCTGGATGCTGCTTAGATGGGTCTGATGGCTCCAAGTCACAAGGCTGTGATCAAGATCAACTCAGGCCACAGTCATCTCAAGGCTCAACCAGAGGAGGATTCACTTCTAAGCTCACATGGCTGTTGGAAGCATTCAGTTCCTTGAGGACTATCAGACTGAGGGTCTCATTTCCTCACTGGCTATTAGCTGGAGTCCTCCCTCAGTTCCTTGTCACATGGCCTCCATAAGGCAGCTCAAAACATGGCAGAAGATTCCATCAGAGAAAGCGGGTGAGAAGGCGAGGACAGGGAAGACAAAGTCACAGTCTTATTTGTGGCCTAATCTTGGAAGTGATAGCCAGTCTTCTGTCACATTCTATTTGAGGCACATCACTAGGTCTAGCCCACACTCATGCACACTGATGTGAATACCAGTAGGTGAAGATCATTGGGGTCATTTTAGAGGCTGCTTGCCATGGCAATGAACCTTAATACGAACCGAAAGTAGCTCCTGGATGTTTTCCCCTCATATTTTTTACCTCCATTTCCAGCTCTGAGCAAAATAAAGCTCGGAAATTAAAAGAGGCTGGCTGTTCATCTTCTAAAACATTGCCTTGCCTGGGCATATTGTAGGCCCAGGAGCGCTGTTTTATTTTTCAAGGCACACAAGCCTCTAGCTGTAGACTTTTGGCTCTGGGCTCCTGCTCCCATCATTACTTATGCCCACAGCTCTCCTCAGCTCATGTGGTCCCTCAAGATGCACCTTCTTTGAAGCTTTAGCTCATTCATAGTCAGCTGCCACCATACTTCCTTCTCTGAAGGTCTTTTCCCACTACCAGGAATACAAGGTGTAGTGCCTCCTGTCCAGAGATTTCCCCAGGAAGGTGAATGAATGACCCATACTTCTCTCACTCAAATTCTAACCCATTCTGCTACTACCTAGAAGGAAAAGGAAGGGAGAATTTAGTAGGCAAGAGATACTTCAGAATGTTTGCAAACTTCAGTTTAAACACAAATTTTCAAGCTTATGTGAAAAGAACTGAAAAGCCAACAGAGGAATTGTTCTCCTGAGAAATGAGTCTTGAGGAATTTACATGGAACCAGAAACACCCGCCTTCCTGGTTAATGTTCAGACTTTACAGAGGACAGCTACAGTCCTATCCAAACCTACTGTGCTTGGGAAGCTGCCCCCTGATGAGCTGAGTACAAGCTGGTGCTGGTGGTCCAAACCTCTTCAGTGGTGGACTTAATTCCATGGTCAAGGCTACCCTAGAGCTCAGTGATGAAGCCAACTAGCCACTTCTCTCCAGGGCAGCTTCTACAGCTGCAAGGAAGGTGGTGATGTGGGGCAGTGACTGGTTTGTTCACATTAGTGCCATACAAACTTGGGCTGAATCCTGGCTCATTTCCTTATTGGCAACCCTGGGCAGATGTCTGAGTTTTTGGTATTTATTTCACAGCCTCAGGAAAAGGATTACATGATGCACTTCTTGGCATAGAATAGAGGCCAAGGAGCTGAGCCCTTCCCTGGGTCCCTATAGAACAGAGGGATAATGTTTTCCCAGGGTACCCACTGCCCCTGATTTCCAAGACTGTCTTAACACTCTTAGTAGTGCTCCTCATTTTTTCTCACTCCTTCCCATGAAAGCTCACCTTTGAAAGGTAGTATATCAGGAAAACCTCCTCTGAGAGGCTCTTGAGTGAAAGAAAGCTAGTGAGCTCGCTTGTGTTGTAGCATTCAAGACTTTGAGATCTCTCGGTTACCCATGAAGAGGGTCTCAACAATTAAATATGGACACAGAGAAACACCTTGAAGTCCTTCTCCCAGATCTACTCCCAACCTATAATCTTGTCAAACCCCAGCCTTGGGTAAAACCAATCATCCATTTTATCCACTGCTGTTCCCAAGCTGTTGAAAATTACAAAAGTTGACTGACCAGCTCCTGTTATAAATCTGTTTTTCCACCTCAGCTGCTCACTAATCTTCTTACTCATCTTTATTAACTGTCTATCCTGCTCCCTATGGCAGCAATTTCAATCTACTCTATTAGTCTTCAAATACTACACCCCGTTCTTTCTGAGCCTCCTACTTCATGGAAACACTTAATGTTCTCTCCCTCACTTCCTCCTTTCTCCACCTCAGAGTAAGTTCATCACTTCTCTCACGCTTCAGTTTGCAGAGAGAAAGAATCTCAACCCCTCTCCAGTGCTAATGGTGATCCATGGGCCCTGGTTTCCATCCTTAGGGCCTCCTCCTAGATTTTCTCACATTAATCCAGTCCCTCTTCTCCTCTTAAATGTTCACCACCTCCCTGATGCCTTAGGGTAAGAGGCCTTTCCTACATGTCCTCTCCTCTTTCCATCCATCAACACCACACACTTCACCAGTTCTCTATCACTCATCACCTCTCGACTTCCTAGAGTCAGGCTACCCTACCAAACCCTTCACTGGAAATGCTTTCTCAAATATCTCCATCTTTGTAATTGGAAATCCTATGGTCTCATCTCAGTCCTCTTTCTCTTAGACCCCTCTGCCACATTTAAAGTATCTCCCCTCTCCTGTTTTTTGTTTGTTTTTTCTCTTCTATGCTTTCTCCTCCTACTTTTTCTACTGTTCCTTCTCAGTTTCCATTGCTTGTGCACCTGTCTCCTCCTCGCCCTCAAATGTAAACATTTCAGACACCCTCTATGTGTCCCTTTTCTTTTCCAGGCACACATCTCTCTGTGCATTTGGACCTACTCTCTTGGGTCTAACCATTATCACATCAACACAAAAGATGTTAACGCCTGCTCACTAGTACAGACCTCACTTCTGAATCTCAGCTCCTTCTGAGCTTTCCAACCTCCTACGAAACATGATCCCAAAAATTGCCTGCCTTCCTTACCAGCTCATCACCTTCTCCATCAGACCCCAACAATCCCCTTCACCTGTGTTTCCTCTTCTTATCCTGTTTATATAGATTCTTCCTTAGTTTACCTGCATAAAACTTCAATTCCCCAAATAATTGAAAGCCATGCAGTGATCAAGTCTGTTGATTCTTTCCCATTTCTAGTGGCACCATCTTTATAATTCTGCCATTAGGACTTTATTGCTAGTGATCCATCCTAAATATCTCACCTCCCCAAATGATGCAAATAACACAGCCAAGCAACACATGGAGTGAGGTCACAGAACTACAGCCAGTACAAAGAACCACTGAGTGGAGGTCAGACCAGGTTCCTGATGGCTGCCACAAGCAAAGAGAGATGCCTGCTATGTGTCTGAAAAAATAGACATGATATTTAAGGGCATGGAAGAGTGCCTTTTCCAAAAGAAGAAGGGCCTTGTGCTTTCAGGCAGAGCCACCAGGAAAGAGAACATTTCTACAGAGTATTATGAGGGTTCCCATAAGTGAACACAATTGTCTCAGTTTGTTTTCTGGGGCTATGACCATGGAAGTTGATACAGTATGCCAGGGAACCCTTCTCATTTGAAAAGTCAGAGCTGCCTGATAACTGTGTTGGGAAAGAGCATCCCTGTCTTAGTCTTGTCAAGGTGGAACCGGCTTACCAGGGAAACGTGATGCAGAACAGGGTGCAGAAGAGACACTGTCTCTAGTCACCTTCAATTGATTCAAAGGTCCTTGTGATTTATCAAAGCATCAGGCAGGACCAGAACATGGTTGTAAGCTAAGCGTGTTTCTCCTACTGGCAACAAACTTATGAAGCAGATGGGAAAGGGCAGAGACCATCAGATGGCCATCAGCCCAGCGAGGCCAGCTTTGCTAAACAATGCTTCAGACACATTTGCCATTCCCCACCTTCTGTGTGCAGGTGCTGCATCTTAAAAATGTGGGGCTCCTGTTTCAGCAACCCGATGTAATAATAAGCAGCCTGTTTCCACTTTCTTCCATGGTGTATGTATCATCTTTCTTCCTGGTTTCAAAGTGATTTATAAGGGACTGGAGGAAGGGGAGAGTCAGCAATGATTAGCTGAAGGAGGTACCTCTAAGTCACAGATCAATTCACTTCCTTCTTCAGCAATCTGAAGAAGAACTTTCATTTCTTTGTGGTTATTTTAATACCTTTGGATCTCGGTAATAAATGACACTTCCAGAGCTCCCCTCTCTTCTGATGGTGACTTTAAATCTTGGCAGTTAGTAGGGAGAGAGGGCAAAAGAGAAATTTTGCAAAGGGCATCTCCTACCAGTCACACACTCCAGATAGCCTCGCCCTGCACCATAAAGACCTATCTTGTTTTATGGACCATCAAAAGCTCTGAAGTATTTCTCAAATTATAGGCAGAGAAATAGGTTTAAAAAGACATATTTCATAACTTATGGAATAACTACTTGGGAAGGAATTCTCAAACCTGAAGTTACCTTTTCCAGCTGAGGAAGAGAATAATCTAAATTTGCTTAAATGCTATCAGTTCCCCCAGGCTATTCCTCACGGCTATTTTTCAGCTCCTTCTCCAGTTCTGCGGAGCAGGTACCAGCAAATAAGACTGATATAGCTGGATCTCCTCTCCCTGCCACAGCAGTGCCATCAGCAATAAAGTGCTCAAAAAGCAAGGCAGCAGATCAGGTAGGAAAGAAGTGCAGGCAGCCTGCCCTCATTAATTAGTCCATGAATATTGTCCAGCTGAAGGCAGAGCCACAATGGAACCACTGGGAGAGAAGGGACACTAGAAATCAATAAATTTGACCATTTAACATGCCTCCCTTCATCACTGGGCTGCAATCCAACCCAAGGAAAACTGCTCTGTTCTCTATAAATGCTTCTAGAACATTATATCCTGGCCTCAATGGCAATTTGTGTTTGCACGAGCGTGCGTGTGTGCGTGTGCGTGTGTGCGTGCATGTGTGCATGTGTGTGTGTGCGCGTGTGTGCGCGTGTGTGTGTATACATGTGTGTATGTGTCTTTGAGCTGCAGACTATCTCCAGTTAAGATGTAGAAAAATATAGGAGTCAAATGCTGAAAATTATATAGAAAAATAAAATTACAAGGATTTACTCTGATCATTTTCCTTCTTATCTTCTTCTGGTTGCAGACCTTTCAATGATTTCTAAGGCAATCCCAAAGCACCCTCTCTGAACAACAGTGCCGAAACCCCATGCCCTACTTCAATGAGAACACAGGGATATACATGTTTTGAGATTTTTCCAAGGCAGAAAAACAAGCACCAGATGTGGAAAGAATGTTTTCAGTTGACTGCTTACCTAGGATACTCTCATAAATGAAGTCATTATGTGACTAAACAAGTAATTGCCTTTGCTTTATTATTTTTCCAAATAAAAATCACCCATGTTGAACCTAAAAGAGCCTGCTGCCCAGGAAACCCCAAGACCTCTTACTGTGTAACCCTTACCTTAATATTTGTATTAAGACATAGGTTCAGCTTCTTAAAGAAAAAGAGACAAAAACACTGTATCTCCAACAAGAGAGAAGTTTATTCTCTCTATGGTAACAGTTCAGAGATGCCACAGGGGGTGAGGCAGCTCTGTGCCACATGAGCAACCAGGAACCTAGGCTCCTGTTTTGTTGTTCTGCGACGTCCTATAGTCCCTGGACCAGCAGTCTCAGCATCACCCAAGACCTTGTCAGAAATGCCAATTCTCATGCCCCAACCCCAACCTACTGAATCAGAAATTCTGGGGTCGAGGCCCTGAAATCTGTGTTTTGCCAAGTCTTCTAGGTGCCGCTCTTATCTATGTGGTCAAAGTGGACTTACTGCCACTTCCATGTTCTAGACGATGGGAAAGAGGAGATGAAAGACAAGTCATTTCCTATCAATGAAGTGAAAAGGAAATTACACACACTGCAGATTTTGTTCACCCTCCATTGGCCAGATGCATGGTCAAAAGGAGACATTTAGCTGTAAACAAATGTGGTCTCTAATGGGGTCGTCATGTGGCTTGGTGAAACTAGGGGGGTTCATTTTCAGGATTACAGAAGGAAGAAGAAGGAACTAGAGGGGGTTCTTCGAGTCCAAAGTGAGGCTACAAGGGCATCTCCCAAGGTGGCTCCAGCTGGAAAGACAAGGTTGCTCCACAGAACATGCAATGATTCCAGAGCCTCAGAAAGAGGATTTGGATTAAGTAGTGGCAAAGAAAATATGCATCAGACACAGTTTAATAGGCAAAGAAGGTTTTAGTCAAGACTCTTGCAGTAGGGGAGAGAGACTGAACAAAAGGATAACCTGGGAGAGTTGTTAAGCATTGGGATGAGATAGTGGAAAAGTACCGAAGGAGGGTAGGGGCGGGGATGGCCAATGGAACCAAGCCATCTGTCTTTGCTAACTGATGCTTTTGGAAGTTAGATCCCTACCTGCCCAAAAGCCCAGGAGACAGGAACACTCTCTTTCCTTATGATTACATTTCAAAGAGATGGCTCCCCATTCCTTGCGAAAGACATCCCAGGTTATAAAGCTGGCGAGAGGCTAGGAGAAGAATTACTTCTCACAGAGGCAGAGAAAGAATTGACAATGGATGGTTTTCTAAAGTAAGTGCTCTAAGGAAAGGTCAGGGCCCTAGAGTTAGGAAGGAGCCCTGTTGTACGACTGAGTGGAACCTGAAGGCTCCTTCCACATGACAGGGGTCGCCTGCACACCTTGCAGACAGGCCCTGAAGCCCAGAGCTGCAGCACTGCCTTTGTCCCCGGCGCAGCAGTTCAAGCCCGATTCTCCCTTTCATTGGGATAAATGGCCTTTGTTTAGGGAAAGTGGTTTCTTTTCCCCTTCAGCTTTGGCTTTCTTTTCCTCTTATTTGGCATCTAAACTGTTAGGCTTTTGAAAAGCATTTCATTTAAAGAGACAGAGTTGAATAGCGGGGCTTTCTTAATCAGTTCTTTCTTTTACTCTACTATGTAAACCAAAATTTAAAAAATTAGAATGAAAAATAAACGTTTTTAACAAAAAAATTGTTGGGGAAGGGGTTAATCAGTTCTCAGCACTGCACCAACTTAGCTGACTCTGCATTTTGTAAAAGCTGCCCAGCTTCCTGGAGAGGCAAGATAGCAACCATTTGACACGGCTATTGCTAGCAGGCCCTCTCCTGCTTAACTCTGGGTAGCTTTTACCTGAATGGTTTAGGTACAGTTCTGCTCAGAGACAAGACTCTCCAAGGGGAGACCATTGGTGAGAAAGATTCTGAAACACTGGCAACAGCAATTCATGCAAAAACAAGAAGAAATGCTATTTCAGTGAAATTACTCTGAGCATAGTTCACAGCCTTGACTGTAGACTGTGCCGATCTCTAACTCTAGGCACAGTCTTTCGACCCCTTCTGCTGGGAGGTGAAGGAGTCCTTCCGTAGCTCCCTATCATCAAATCATCTAGCTCCTTTTCGTCATAAAGCTTAGCATTTACGTCATGGCAACAGGCTTGCTTAAAGCCTGAAGTCTGCCCTAGCCGGTTTAGCTCAGTAGATAGAGCATCAGCCTTCGGACTGAAAGGTCCTGGGTCGATTCCAGTCAAGGACACGTACCTAGGTTGCAGGTTCAATCCCTGGCCCAAGTCAGGGGGGCGAGTGTGGGAGGCAACCAATCCGTGTGTCTCTCACATATTGATGTTTCTCTCTCTGTCTCGCCCCCTCCCTTCCACTCTCTCTCTAAAAATCAATGGAAAAAAATCCTCAGGGGAGGATTAACAAAAAGAATTAATTAGTTAATTAATTCATTAATTGAAGCCGCTTCCCCACCTCACCTGCCTGGGAGAGAAGCCTGCCACAGTGGCAATGTTAACTCTAGAATTAACATTGTTCATCCCACAGTAAGTTAACCCTAGAATTAACAGTAACGGGGCTGCTATGGAGAGTGACAGAAAGATTCTGCTCTACGGTCTATTTCTTCATCCTTTCTACTAAATTGGAAAATCAATTCCTTTGTATCTCAGGAGACACCATCCAGGCACCAGAAAACATGGCCCAAGGGAGTCCCTGAGGTGGTCCCATTGGGTGAGTTCCAGGGTCCGCCCCAGGAAGCCCGTTAGATCTGTTGGTCAATTTAGGCAGGATATGAACCAAGTGGAGAAGCAATTCCCGTTTCAGGGAGAGCAGCCAAGACAAGTGCCTTAACTCCACAGGTGTGACCTTGGAGGTGGGTTACATAGCCCCTTTCCCCTGAGGAAAGCTGTGTGGTGGCCATAAGGAAGATGGAAAGGAAGAAAGCAGCCATCACTCGCTGTGCAGCACAAACCCAGAGAGAGACAAGGAGCGTCTGGCCCCATCTGATGGAGCTGAGTCCAGCTGGGGAGTGAACAGATCCATGGACCTGCGAAGCCGCTGCCCTGCCCTGCACACCTGTGCTGCCTGCCATCCGGTCACCGCTAAAGCCAGCTTCATATTTCAGGAAAGGGCATTCTTGACCGATACCAAGGAGCTGTTACTGTGAGTTTTATTTTGTTTTGTTTTTTCCATGTTTTTAAGGTTTGTTGTTTTTATAAAACAACGCATGTCCACGTGTGTCTGCTGCTTTTCAATCAAGCCTCAGAGACTGTTTTAAAGATCAAATAAGACACTAGAGCTTATTTTTAAATAACTATTTTCCATTACCTACTTAAAAGTATTTTCTAAAATGTCCCTCCTATAAATTGAATCAAAATTTTAAAAATGAAAATAAATAAAATGGTCCAATGAAATATCATGGGCTTGAAGCCCATGTGGCTGGATTAGGCAGAAATCCAGCCTGTCTCCTCACCACCACTTTCATAGAGTCACAATTCACACCACCAAAATGCTAACCAACATAAAACCATGAAATGAAAGATGCTTACACCAGGAACCCAAGGACCAGGAGAGTAGCTTTAATTCACATTCAGTTTGGCTCTGAGCTTTCTGAGCCAAAGACTGAAAGGAAGACATCATGAGCTTCCTGGCTTATGTGTCTTCTCACTAGTCTAAGCTCAAATGGGGCCCAAATTTTCATCTTCCTGGTTTTATTGATAAAGAAACTCGAGCACGGAGAACAGAGGAGTTTTTCACACATTCACAGACCTGGGCTGAGTCTAAACTGGAACCACCGTTGATGAAGCCTTGCGGAATTCCCGTGCCATTTCGCACCCTGGTGTTTCCCTCCATTTCTCAAATACAGCTCCTTCCCTGAACCTGATCAGATCCAAGGCACACAATGGCAAGGGAAAACTTTGGCAAGAGCAGGGTTCATACTTATGAATCACTGGGTCATTAAGCTGGAGTGTGCATCTGATTATGAGTGTACACATGCACTCACATCTTTCCAAGGTTCCTAGGAGGCACAGGATGGAGAGAACTGTGCTCTTCTAATAATGAGTTGTCTGAATTTGGCAGAGTGATAGATAAGGATATTACACCTGAGACCAGGCCAGCTGAGCTAGGAGCATTGGCATGTATTCATCTTATTTAGCACACCTGAACAGCTTGCAAGATGAGGGTATTGAGATTTGGATGAGAGCTGAATAGCTTGGCTAAGGTTGGCAACTATTAAGTCACAACATCAAAATTTAAAATCCAAGTCTGTATGACTCCAAAGCACAGGCTCTTCCCAAGAAACAAAATTGGCTCCAAACCCTACACTGTCTTTCTTCATTTACAGAATGAGGGTTGCATGGATGTTTATTAAGAAAAATCATATGTGTACATGTACATGTATATGTACATATGCATGTGTGCATAGAAAGGACCTTAAAGAAATACCCCAATGCCTTAACCAGTTTGGCTCAGTAGGTAGAGCATCAGCCCGAGGACTGAAGGGCTCCAGTTCAACTCCAATGAAAGGCACGTACCTCTCGGTTGCATGCCTGGTCAGGGCACAGGTAGGAGGCAACCAATCGATGTGTCTCTATTACATCGATGTTTCTCTCTGTCTCTACCCCTCCCATCCTCTCTCTATATAAATCAATGGAGCCCTAGCTGGTTTGGCTCAGCAGATAGAGCACTGGCCTCAGTGGATAGAGCCTTGGCCAGTGGACTGAGGGGTCCCAGGTTCGATTCTGGTCAGGGGCACATGCCGGTGTTGCAGGCTGGATCCCCAGTAGGGGGCATGCAGGAGGCAGCCAATCAATGATTCTCTCTCATCACTGATATTTCTCTCTCTCTCTCTTACCCTCTCCCTTCCTCTCTAAAATCAATAAAAATAGATTTAAAAAATAATAATTAAAAAAACAATGGAAAAATTATCCTTGGGTGAGGATTAACAACAACAAAAAACACACACAAAAAAGAAATACCCAAAAAAGTTAACAAGGGGTTTTCTCTGGGATGAGGAATGAACATAGTAGAGAAATAGTGAGGAGGAGAAAAGAAACATATATATAAAACTTGAATCCTTTACAATTAACAAGTATTTATGCATCATTTGTGCAATTAATAGAATAAATAAATAAAAGGGATTGAGTCAAATAATTCCAGAAGCTCCTTCTAGCTATCCCATCGTACATTTTTCCTTACTAAGTAAGCAGCAGGGTCAGGACTCTCCTGCAGACCCACTCCACCGGAAAATGCAGAGTGGCTTTTACTAACATTAGAGCAATTGCACCATCCAGTGGCCACTTTAAAATTTACAAAGCATCTTCACTTTAACAGGAACACACCATGTGTGCTCATTCACCATTCTGCCTTTGGGGGAGGGATAGCTTAATTTTTATTTAGTAATGATAAGTAATTAATTTAACTTGATAAAAGTAATTTTATCTATTGTAAAGTTTATTATTCCCCAAGCCAGCCAAATCTGTGTTCTATATTATCCCCATGTTGACATGTTTCACTCTCTGGTTCAGAGACTGTGTCACAGCCTGAGAGAAACTTAGACATCCAGGGCACCTACGCTCATCATTTTAGAGAGAAGGAAATCTGTCTCTGGGCTGAGGACCCCTCTTCTCATCAACAATGCCATTCACCCCCGGCATCACCTCAAGTTAGCTACCAAAGGAATGCCAGGAAGAAATCTCCTCCTAGAAATATCCCACCTATAGGCTCTAATGCTGGGTTAAGAGGCAAGTCAAATTGAGCAACATTTGAGGCCATAATCTTCAGGATGCATCCTTGGAATTATTTGGCAATACAGTGCCATCAAACTCTCCATATGACTGTCAAAGTGCAAACTGAGGCCACTCGTGCAACAAGCTCCTTGAGTTCAAACATTCCTCAGTGGGTTCATCTGTATCTGTGGGCATTTTTACAAGTTGCTATGTGGATTTACAGGACGCCAGTGTGTCATCACAGTCAGCAGAAATTCTGAATTTGAAAAATGCAAGGACTAGTGCTGGTCCGGGAAGGAGTGATATACTGCATTATCTAAATTTTAGCTCTCTAATACAGATTTCCAAAGGATTTATGGAAAGGGAGACTTCTGAAAACAGAGAAATGGAGATGGAGATGGAGATGGAGAGATAAAGGTAGAGAGGTAGATAGAAATAGAGATAGAGAAGAGATAGAAATAGAGATATAGAGATAGAGATAGATAGAGAGAATATGTCCATTGATAAGGAAATGGTTGAATAAATTCTGGTATTTTGACACCATGGAATTGTGTCAAATTCACTGCTAAGAGTGAATTTGAATTATAAAAATGAATGTGAATAAATTTCCATGAGGTATTTGAATGAAATGTTTCTTGCACCCTGATTTAGTACCAATCAGTAGTGCTGGTTGTTTCAAACTCAGGCTACATATTAGAGACTTTTTAGAAAATATCAGTCCTAGTCCCTGGTCTGAACTGGTGAAAGCTGAGTGTCTAGAGTTAGGGCCCATGTACAGTATTTTTTTAACTCCCAGGAGATTCTAATGTTCAGCCATGGTTGACAACCACAGAGAAATATAATCTTAAATCCTGTTTGCTTTTCATGTCCTCTTTGGATGTTACAACAATTAGGAATCTGACAAGAAATAGAATTCACCCCACAGGAGACTGTAGAAATCTGGGCACGATTAAGAGAACGAACATACCCAGTAGGAAGCCACTAATACCCCTGGAGATGAAGAGATAAACCACTGACCAAGACTCAGTGAGGGCAGAAGCCGTGGGAGAGCCAAAGTCAAGGGTGTGACCAAATCAGCAGGGAGCACGGACAAGTCCCCTCACTCCTCCTCCCCCACCTTCCAGGCTGGCAGGGACGTGCTCTCTCGGAGGGGACACAGCAGGGCAGAAACTAGCAGAATGTACAAAGAGGGCCGGCAGAGATGCCAGCAATCCCATCTCCCCACTGCAGTCTAGCCTGTCCACCCAACACCTGCCTTCCCCTTCTCCTGGCCCCTGGTGATGGGAGGAACCTCTGGAGCACTTTCGTTCTTTTTTTAAAATATATTTGTATTGATTTCAGAGAGGAAGGGAGAGGGAGAGAGAGATAGAAACATCAATGACAACAGAGAATCTTGATCAGCTGCCTTCTGCATGCCCCCTACTGGGGATCGAGCTCGTAACCCCGGCATGTGCCCTTGACCAGAATTGAACCTGGGACCCTCAGTCCACAGGCTGACGCTCTATCCACTGAGCAAACCGGTTAGGGCTAGATCACTTTCTTGAACCCACCAATGGGGAAGAGATCAAAGGCCCATCTCAGGGAGGACCCTGCAGTTCTACGGCACACACTACCTCAGTCACAAAGAACTGAACTCACCAATCTACGGGAACTGTGGGATCATGTTATATCTGATTTCCCCTTCATGGCCACTCTCCAAAAAGTAATTACTTAGGGAGACTCTAAAGTATTGTTTTCAAAGACTATATCTTAAAATGCTGTAAAAAATCTCATTTCTTATGTGGAGAGGTCTAGGAACATCACTGAGACCATTCCCTTCATTTCACAGATAAAGGAACTGAGGCCAGAGAGGGGAAGTGATTTGCCTAAAGTCACCCATCTGAACATCGCAGCCCAGGGTGCTCCTCACTGCACCACACAGCCCCTCGAGTTGTTGTCCTCTTTGCCAGCCAAAATTAGAACAAGAGACCCCCAGGGCAGCAAGGTCGTGTAAACACCTGCCACTTCCATTCCACCCTTCATCCCCAGATGTGACCGCCCAGATCTGTTTCATGGCAAGTACCTGGTCTATCGCAGAGGGCAGAGTTTTTAAAGCTGAGAAAGGCAGTAAGTGCCAACGGGCTTCTGTCTGGCTCCCCGGAGAGCGCCTGATCCAGGAGGCAGATGCTGAGTGGGCCACGGGAGGCTGTGCCAAGTTGTGCGGGGAGGCGTCCATGAGAAGGAAGCAGGCTTCATTAGCTTCCTGATGAAAGTCTCATCAGCTCGCCAAACCACTGTTTCTGGCTGCACACTCAGCCTGCAGGCCTGGGGGCTGGCCTCTCCGTCTCTGGCTGGGTTGCTGCAGGGTGAAGGTTTAGGCAAGGGCCTTTCCTGGTGAATTAGGAGTCCCTGTCCCCTAGGGAAGGCGGGGAGAGACACTGAGGCAGCAGATCCCAGGGCCTAAGGCCAGGGAGGGGCCAAGGAGACAGCACGTTCTCCCCAGCTCCAGATGGAAGGCAGGCGGCAACAGGGCAATGGCGGAGGCAGCTCTCATGAGTCTGGGATACTGAAGTGGAGGTCCAGCCAAGGAGGAGACAGACCAGCCATCTCTAGGGGTTCCTTACAGCTTACAGAGCCACGTCCTAGAGAGGGTGGCAGAGGGCAGCTCCTCCAGCCCACAGCCCACAGCCCTGTCCCTTGGATCCCTTCACAGCGCCCACACAATCTGGAATTAATTGTTTGTTTACTTGTTTATTATCTGTCTCCACAAAGGACTAAGCTCCTGGAGGCCAGGAATTGTTGGGCCCAGTGCCCAGGACAGCACCTTATACCTCACAAATCCCATCTGTTGGCATTGATAGCTAAAAGGATGGCTCTGAAACATCCATATTCCTAAAGAGGGCAAGCCACTTGCAGAGGCAAACCAACTCTGGCCTTTGTAAGCAGGATCAATTACAGAACCCTGTATCTCCTCCACCTGCCTGGCACACTGAACCCTGCCCACCCTGGGAGATGATAACATTTGTACAGAGTTCTATGGATGGTAGAGCACTTTCATATCTGTTCCTCAGTCCCCAGAAATAGCCTCTGAGGCTATTATTTTGGTTTTTAAAATAGAGTAGCCACAGCTTTCAGAAGGTGAACGGCTCACGCAAAATAACTTCATGAAGAAGTATGAAACATGTATCCTGCCTCCAAGTGAAACACGAAAATTGAACTGGAATGTGTGATGTCCCTCTGGGTTGGATGAGACCTGGGTCCTTGTCCGGTGGAGTCCAAGAATGAAACCACAGACAAAAGGTGGGACAGTAAAAGATGGAAATTTATTGAGAAACAAGCACAGACTCCCATGTGGGGAGGAAGAGAGAGACCCCCTAAGTCCCTTTTCTCCTCAGTTTAAAGGCTGCAGTTGTTTGTGCCCTGACATCCCGATTGGTCACTATCCCCTCTGATTTGGTCACTATAGCAACTCCAGAGCTCAAACCTCACGGTGAGGCAGTGAGGAATGTGGGGTTCTCCTCTTCTTCTCCCTTATTGTTCTCCTATTCCCTTTGGGCTTTCCTCTTCCCTCTCTGAATGAGGGGCTTCCTTCCCTTTATTCTGTAAATGTACACCTTCTGCAGCTCCCAGCTCCCTTATTCTATGGAAATGTACCATCTTCAGCTCCCAGCCCCCTTATTCTATGGAAATGTACCTTCTGCAGCTCCCAGCTCCCTTATTCTATGGAAATGTACCTTCTGCAGCTCTGTTGCCCTGCGCTTTTTCCATGGACCCTCTAATTCCCAAAATTTCCTAAACCTGCCTATTTTACCCCAAAAAACTCCTTTCACAAGTACAATGCTCTTCCCTCTGCCCATCATCGTCAGAGCCCTAGCTGTGAGCATATACCAGGGACAAGCACTATTGTTCCATTTTTGCCAAAGAAAAACAGGGGCCATGAGGAAATACTGGTTTTGCTAGTCAAAGTTAGACCTGTAGCAAGAGAAAAAAATCCTCAAAGGATTGAAAGGAGAAAAAGAGTAAAGAGGCATGTACCTTCCTCTGGCAGAGAGAAAAGTGGGAGTAGAGAGGAAGAAAAACAGGAGTGTTTCTGGCCCTGTGATTAAGCAATGAATTTACTAAGTGGCCGCTAATCCTCCACTTTGCCTCAGATAAGTGGCAAGTGGGCGCTGGTCACTGGGAAGGGCAGTCCACTGCCCTAGGCACTCACATTTCCTAGCACCACTCTTCCTTGTGTTCACAGAACCCTGGCTTTGAAAGAACAAAGGGCTTAACATATATTCAAACGATTGTTGTTATTAATAATGCCAACTGTTTAGATCTGCATAACTCGATTCCTTCTAAGAATTTAAACCTTTCACACGTATTGTCTAATTCTTTCTCAGAAACCTTATTAGAAAAACGTTCCCAGGTTGCTATGGAAAAGTTCTTTAAAACATTTAAACATATCTCAGCCTAATCTATATTCTTTCCCCCCTACCCCAGGCTAGCACATTTCCATTCTGATTATCTGTCTTTGAAATAGCAATTTTCAAACCAGAAACCTAAAAGCAACTGTAAACCTCCAATCTCTCACCAAACTCTTGCTTCCTTTCCATACCTCGGCTACAAGGTATGTAGAGGCAGCTCCTCTCCTGAAGGTTTCAAAAGTAGCTCAGGACCCATCTCCCACAGCCATCCTCCCTTTGGTATTCATTTTGCTCCTGGTAAAATTAAGAAGTGAAAACAATAGTTACAATGCATTGAGTGCCTACTCTGCCCTGGGCACTGTGCTAATTGCTTTATATACATTGTCTTATCTAATCCTTGTAGCAGAGACTTCTATCTGTCCCCTAGTATCATAGTCTACCACTTACAGTGTATATTACATACTAGAGACCCAGTGCACAAATTCGTGCACCAGTGGGATCCCTCGGCCTGGCCTGCGGGATCGGGCCAAAACCAGCTCTCCAACATCCCCAAGGAGTCCCAGATTGCGAGAGGGTGCAGGCCAGGCCAAGGGACCCCACCGGTGCATGATCGGGGCTGGGGAGGAACACCAGAGGTTGGCCAGCCAGGGAGGAACCGCGGGAGGGCTCCAGGGCATGTCCAGCCCATCTTGCTCAGTCCTGATGGGCCAGACCCCAGCAGTAAGCTAACCTACTGGTCAGAGCGCCTGCCCCCTAGTGGTCAGTGCACGTCACAGCAAGCAGTTGCGTGGCATTAGCATATTACACTTTGATTAGTTGAACGGATGATCGGATGACCGGACACTTAACATATTAGGCTTTTATTATATAGGACTAGGGGTCCCTCGGCCTGGCCTGCGGGGATAGGGTCGAATCCGTGCACCAGGCCTCTGATATCCCCCAAGGGGTCCCGGATTGCGAGAGGGCACAGGCCAAGGGACCCCACTGGTGCATAAATCCATGCATCGGGCCTCTAGTATTTTAATTAGAAGTAAATAAATAAACAAAGTGGGTTTACATATAGCACTGAGCCAATTATTCAAAATAGTGAGGTTTCTTTGCCTTGTTGAAATATATTTACATATATATGATAACTATGTATACATACAGTTATCCTAAAATGAGCTAATGTATTCATTTTTTATTTTTCATCAAAATTTTCTTTAACTAAAAAGCGATCACATCATTTTTATATTTCTTAAGCTAGTTAACTAGCCATTCAGAGTTTTTTAAAAAATAGTAAAACAACCACTTTGTCTCTTTGCCCAAAGCTTGACTCCGGGAGCTAAATTTTTAGTTGAAATTGAAGCCTGTATTCTTTTCCCAAGCATTCAACATTTATTACCTGGGAGACTTCTTTGTCAGCAGAGCACATATTAAACCAGTTAGTAGAAGTATGTTTAGATTGTATATGTTAATTTACATTCACAAACTTGCTTCTCTGGTGCCTACTGGGACGCTAGCTAAATGTGCAGCCTGGTTGTATTTAACCAAACTCATATAAACAGAAAAGCCAAATCCCCACACAGGGCATAAAAACATGAATTACATGATCCAGCAAGGGTTCCTGAGGGAAATGGCAGCTTCCAAGAAGAAAAGAAATTATTCAGTGTAAGTCACAGTATTTGATGATTCATGTATTTTCCACTATGTGTGAGAGATAAAGAAGCACCCTTAGAAAGAGCACTGTAAGCAAAAAAAAAAAAAAAAGGTAAATATAATAGTCTTATCTTCTTCTCTTGAGTCTTCTAAATTATGTTTAATGATTAAAGGCAAAATTATACTATCTGATGTGGTTGTAAATGTATGCAGAGAAAATATTTAAGACATTTCTATTATGAAAAGGAAAAAGAAAAGGGATATAAAGAGAGGTAAAATTTGTACACTTTAGGAAAAACTGGCAAATGATGAGACCAAAAGTCAGTGATAAGGAGAGAGAGAGAGAGAGAGAGAGAGAGAGAGAGAGAGAGAGAGAGAGAGAGAGAGAGAGAGAGAGAGAGAGAGAGAGAGAGAGAGAGAGAGAGAGAGAGAGAGAGAGAGAGAGAGAGAGAGAGAGAGAGAGAGAGAATGTGAAACACTATAGGTAAGTCAAAATAAAATTCTACAAAATGTTCAAGTAAACCACAGAATGACAGGAAAAGAAAACAGAGAACTTCAAAAAATAATAAAACAGAGAGGACAAACATAAAGCAAAAGATAAAATACAAATTTAAACTTTAACATTGTTATGCCCAGATTTCAGGATCCCCAAAAGACCACCAGGGAGCCAGCCGTGTCCGAAGCAAAAGCAAAGAGTCTTTTATTCAAACCCGGGTCTGGCTCCCCTACCCTCCTTACTGACACAGCAGCAGGTGGCAGAGAGAGACCTAGCCTGGTGTGCAGAGGAGTTTTATAGGGGGGTGGAGTAAGGGGAGGAGAGGGGACTGTGGGCCCTGCCAATTGGCCAGGCGCAAGTAGGTGTCTCGTTACACAGGATGTGGTCATATCAATGGCGTGCACTTCCCTTGATTGTCATTGGTTAGTTTAGAGAAATCCTGGGCGTGGCCAGCAGAGGCTTGGGCTTCCGGGAAGAAGCCTTGCTGAGCACATGGCTCTGCCCCAACATGGAGGATACGGGGCAAGGTGGAGGGCGCAGCCCTCGCCCTTTCAAACATAACAATATTACATTAAATGTAAATAATATGGTTGAAAGTTAAAAGACAGAAAGAGATATGTCATGCAAACATTAGTCAAACGAAAGCAGGAATAGCTGCATCAATATCAGATAAAGTTGACTTCAGAGCAAAAAGAATTATCAGAGCCAGAGAGAGACATTATACAATGTTAAGAAGATCAACTAACCAACAAAACATAGCAATCCTAAATGTGAATGTACCAAACGACACAACTGTGAAATATATAAAGCAAAAATTCATAAAATTGAAAGGAGAAATAGACAAACCCACAAGTATAGCTGTAGACTTTAACACCCTTCGAGTAACAATTTATAGAACAACCAGACAGAAAATCATCATGGATAAAGTACTCAATACCATCAATCAGCAGAATCTAATCAGCCTTTGTAGAACACTCTACCCAACAAAAGCAGAATACACATTCTTTCCAAGTGTCCACAGAACATATACCAAGATAGACTATATTATTAACCATAAAACAAACCTCAACAAATTTAAAAGAATTAAAATCATACAGAGTGTGTTCTGTGACCAAAATAGAATTAAACCAGAAATTAATAACAAAGATAACAGGAAAATATCCATACACTTGGGAATTAAACAAGACACTTCTAAATAACCCATGGTTCAAAGAGGAAGTCTCACTTATGCCCCCAACCTCTGCACATTGTCACCAAGCACTCTCTGTTCACTGTTACGCCAGCTTTGAGAACCGAGCTCATATTGCATGGCCTGCTAGACCAGCTTTAGGAAGGACCTCAGGATGTCATGATTTCAGAAACCATGAGAAAAGTCAATCCCTGTCCCACCACAAAAATAGTATTTTTCCTTGGGTAATTCTCAAAATTCCTTTATGTGGGGGGTCAAAACTACTATTTCTCAGATAGAGGCAAGTCAAAATACAAATGCCTTTGAAATTTATAGAAATAAACATGGTAAACCCTAAGTTCTTTAATTAACCATTGATTAAAATTAACGTACTAGGGATCTAATTGTACAGCTTGGTGACTATGGTTAACAGTACTGTATTATATACTTGAAAGTTACTGAGAGAGTAGATCTTATGTTCTCACCAAACATACACAAAAAAATAGGAATTATGGCCCTAGCTGGTTTGGCTCAGTGGATAGAGCATCAGTCCACAGACTGAAGGGTCCCGGGTTCCATTCCAGTCAGCCCAGGCTCTGGTCAGAGCACGTGCAGGAGACAACCAATCGGTGTGTTTCTCTCACATCAATGTTTCTCCCTGTCTTGCTTTCTCTCTTCCACTCTATCTAAAAATCAATGGAAAAAAATATCCTCGGGTGAAGATTTAAAAAAAAAATTTAATGTAATTATGTGAGGTGATGGAAGCGTTTACTAATTTTATAATTTCACAATATACACATATATCAAAACACCATGCACACACCTTAAACTTACACAATGTTATATGTCAATAATATCTTAATAAATCTGGGTGGAAATAAAATCTTTAAAAAAAATGGAACCCACAAGTTTTTTTTGATAGAAGAGCTTTGAGAGATTGAGAAGCTTTGAACTAGTGCCATGAGACCTTGAGAATACTCTGCACAGAACTAACGATTACACCTTGTTATATAAATAAAAGAAGAACTGGAAAATATTTACCAGTCAGTTAACTTGAGGCCACTAAAAATACAAACATAAGATAGGCTGAAGGGTTAGAATAATTCTTTGTCACACTTATACTTTTTCTGTATTTTGTCATCATAAAATTCAGTAGTTCATGCACAGAGGTCTCATGGGGTTTTACTCTAACCATAATGATTAATGATTACACAACCTCTAACCCTGAGACTATAAAATATTTACTTAAATGTCCATTGTAGAAAATTGCATTTACCAATCATTGTTTACTGGTTATAGGAAATTGCATTTTGTAATATTTAACTCCCAATAATTTCACTGAGCTTGTTATAAATAAGTCAACCAGTATAAAAACTATTCAGATCCTCTTGGGTTTAGTTAAAGTCACCTGTATTTTCCCTGGTACCAATCATTATATGAGAAAATATAAACAGTAAGTATGACAGAGACATTTCATTTTATTCTTTTATTTTATTTTAGACCTTTGAAATTGTCTTTATTTCTGATCATTCCTTACAACCATCCACCCAAGGATTAACTCCCACACATGCACCTCGAGCCCAAATACCCCGCCGCCCCCTCTTCCAAGCACATCAGATTCATATTTCTGATTCTAAGACACTTGCCCCCTGAGGTCCCATGAACTCCCCAACATTTGCCCCTGTAATCGTGGACCTGGGCTTGGTCCCTTCCTTTCCCCATTCACAGGAGCATGAATCTGGAACGTGGGTGCCCCCTGCATAATGCACCTGGTTCTATATTATAGCCTCCAAGGGACCAGAACAAAGCTTCTGCTGAGTGTTCCCACTGAGCAGGGTCATTACAGGGGCACAGCACGGCTACACGTCATGAAAACTCCACCTCATAAACTTTACTTTTGCCACATTTGCCAAGACAGATGGTCCTGGGCTGTCCTAACTCCCTCAGTACCCCCGTGAGCTCAGCCCGGATCAGCGCAAGTCTCTCCTTGTTGACAGTCCCCTGGATCCTGTAACACTCCAGGGGGACGGGGTACAGCTCGAGCTCTAAGCTGCGCAGCCCGGCTGTGTGGCGCAGCAGCTTCTCCACGGTGGCCACGGAAAAGTTGTTCTCAGAGATGGTGAAGACCCTGAGCTGGTGACAGCGGCTCAGGACAGGCAGGATGGCCTCGACGTGGGAATCCGCCATCCCACAGTGATCCAGGCCCAAGTCCTCGAGGGTGGGTGCCACTGCCTCCAGCAGAGCTAGGAGGGGCTCATGAAGGAGGGAGAATCCATGTTGAGGTCCCGGAGGTGCCGCAGGCTGAGCATCTGAGAGAGGAATTGGGAAAAGGATTCCTGCTCTTCCTGCTGTTTCCTGTCCCAATCCTCTTCCTCCTCCCACTCCTGCTCCTCCCACTCCTGCTCCTCCTCCTCTTCCTCCCCTATCTCTTCCTCTTCCTCCTCCTCCTCTGTCAACATGTGAATGTGGGAGAGAGAGAGTCTCTGCAGGTTACTCATCTGACCCAGGTAGAGGGCAAACGTCCCCAGGGTGGGCAGGTCCCAGGTGCACTTTACTTTCACCTCCTGGATGCAGTCCAGCTGCACCCCATCCAGGACCCTCCTGACCCTCTGGAAGGGCACCTCAGAAATCCTCAGCGCCTTGCAGCACAGGTGTAGCAACCCTTCCCTCTGCTGGGCCCATCGGATGATGTACATGAAAAACTTATCCCCGTCCCTTTCATTGAAGTTAAGGTTTAGGAACACCTCCAAGGGAGCCAAGGGGTGCTCCATGTTGGGGCTGGAGCTGTGCACGGCCACTGGTTCCGTCGGTGAGCAATTCTGGGTGCTGTCTCCACACCACATTCTCCAGAAGTTGGCACCCGAGTTCCTTAAATCCAGCACCCGCAGTTTCCACCTCCTGGGCCGAACCTCCTGGGCAATCAGAACATCAAGCCCATCCAACACGGCTTTTAAGACCTTATCCGGGGACAACTGTGACAGGCAGCCCAGAGGGAGGACGGCGAAGGGCCAGGCATGCACCATGGCCTTCAGGGGCTTCCGCTTTCTCCTCTGGTAGGCCTGAATGAAGAGTGGCGTGAAGAGCTCAGCAGGCAGGTACTCCAGAGCTGCAATGGCTGAGGCCTGGTCCCTCAGCAGGCTCCTTCCTGTCAGCCTCAGGAGTGTGGGTGGGGTCCAGATACTCATCTTCAAGGTATTCAGAAAGGAATCCTGCAGAAACTTCTGCTGTGACTCGGTTGGCTGGGGCTCAGATCTCAGACCTGGTGGAGAACCACGGCACTGACTGCACAGCTGGAGGACTCTGAATCTCTTCTCTGGTGCCTGAGGTTTTTATTCACCTCCTCAAATGTTAACATCCAATCAGAACCCTCAGTCTCCATCCCTTAATCTTATTGGGATTACTTCCTCTCTCCAGATTAAAGGATTGAGAGAAAGTTAGGGAGGGGCAGGGTTGAGGCTTGGCTCATGGATTCCTTCCACAGACACTGACTGAGGTTGACTGATGGCCTTCAGTTGTCATCCTCAGTGTGGGACAATGAAGGTGTAATGGTTAACTGATGTTAAATAGGAGAAAACACAACCTGAGAGCGTGGTGGCTGCAGGTCTTCGGCCACATTAGAGTAACCCAAATGTATCCACAGTTAAAACAGCCAACGCCCACAGCTGACACCCTTTGGTGTCATCCCCACAGAAAACAAATGAAATGTGTCCATGCATCAAGTGAGGTTTTATGTCAGATGACATAGCAGATCATGAGCTCCCCAGGGATTAAGGGGTGGGCAATTGAGCATGTGAGTGGCCCTTCATACCCCAAGGTTTGTGTGAGGAAGGTCAGGTAAGAATAACTATGAGAAGCAGGGTCAGGGCTGGGCAGGGTGGGGGGTGGGCCCTCCTAATGGGACCCTATGAATGACGCAGGGCCAAGTAAAAGAGGGGTGTTTTTTCTTGGAAAGAAGAGAGATGGAAAGACTCTTCTCTGGGTGAATTTAGGAAAAAAGAAGGAAAGCTGGAGTAGAGACAGTGCCATCCTAGAGGGCAAAGGGAGAGATTCCATCTTCTATCCCTCCCAGGAGGAAAGGGTGGGTCTCCTCTGGAAAAGATGGGATTAGCACAGCCAGTGGGTGGAGAAGATTAAATCTAAGAATGTGATTAGAGCAGGGGTAGGCAAACTTTTTGACTTGAGGCCTTGGAGTCAAACATTTTCAATCCTGAAGGGCACTGAAGGCAGATGCATGAGCTCTTTGGGATCTTGAAGCCAGAGAGAGAAATAAACATGGACCAATCACAAGTAACCCGTCACATCATGGAAGCTGGCACCAGAAAACGTTTATCTGAGAGTCAGGATTCTTCCACAGAGAACCCTTCCCAGACAGCAAGTGCCTTCCCTCCATGGCCCCATTCCTGCCCTCATGGCACCCCTTCACTTCACTATACCCAAAATCATCTCCCTTATGACCACCAGCCCCCAAAGTCTCCACTTCAGTAAGCCTGTCCCCCAATATCACTCAGTCCTATATTTGTCTGACATCCGTGTGGTCTGCTGGACCACACGCTTTTTAAAAATTTTTTAAAATTCTTTATTAGTTAAGGTATTACAAATATGTCCTCATCCCCCCCATTAACCCCCAACCCCCCTCACCCCCCGACTCATGCTCTCATCCCCCTGTTGTCCATGTCCATTGGTGTGGCTTATATGTGTGCATACAAGTCCTTCGGTTGATCTCTTCCCCTTATTCCCTCCCTCCCCTACTTTCCTTCTGGGGATTGATAGTCTGATCACTGTTTCTCTGTCTTTGGATCTGTCTCTGTTCATCAGTCTATGTTGTTCTCTATAATTCACAAATGAGTGAGATCATGTGATATTTATCTTTCTCTGACTGGCTTATTTCACTTAACATAATGCTCTCCAGTTCCATCCCTGCTGTTGCAAATGGTAGGAGTTCATTCCTTTTTAGAGCAGCATAGTATTCCATCGTGTAGATGTACCACATTTTTCTAATCCACTCATCTCCTGATGGGCACTTACGCTGTTTCCAGATCTTAGCTATGGTGAATTGTGCTGCTATGAACATAGGGGTGCATATGTCCTTTCTGATTGGTGTTTCTGTTTTCTTGGGATATATTCCTAGAAGTGGGATCACTGAGTCAAATGGGAGTTCCATTTTTAGTTTTTTGAGGAAGCTCCATCCTGTTCTCCACAGTGGCTGCACCAGTCTGCATTCCCACCAGCAGTGCAGAAGGGTTCCTTTTTCTCCACATCCTCGCCAGCACTTGTTGTTTGTTGATTTGTTGATGATAGCCATTCTGAAAGGTGTGAGATGATACCGCATTGTCATTTTGATTTGCATCTCTCGTATAATTAGTGACTGAGCATGTTTTCATATGTCTTTCAGCCTTCTGTATGTCCTCTTTCGAAAAGTGTTTATCTAGGTCCGTTGCCCATTTTTTTATTGGATTGTTTATCTTCCTATTGTTAAGTTTCATGAGTTCCCTGTAAATGTTGGAGATTAAACCCTTATCGGTGATACCATTGGCAAATATGTTCTCCCATGTAGTGGGTCTTCTTGTTGTTTTGATGATGGTTTCCTTTGCTGTGCAAAAGCTTTTTATTTTGATGTAGTCCCATTTGTTTATTTTCTCTTTAGTTTCCATTGCCCTAGGAGCATTATCAGAGAAGAAATTCCTTCGGCATATGTTTGCAATTTCGCTGCTTGTGGATGCCTCTAGTATTTTTATGGTTTCCCGTCTTACGTTTAAGTCTTTTATCCATTCTGAGTTTATTTTTGTGTATGGGGTGAGTTGGTGGTCTAGTTTCATCTTTTTGCATGTATCTGTCCAATTTTCCCAACACCATTTATTGAAGAGACTATCTTGACTCCATTGTATGCTCTTGCCTCCTTTGTCAAATATTAATTGGGCATAGTGGTTTGGGTCGATTTCTGGGGTCTCTATTCTATTCCATTGATCTATATGTCTGTTCTTGTGCCAGTACCAACCTGTTTTAAGAACAGTGGCTTTGTAATACATTTTGATATCTGGTATTGAGATCCCACCTACTTTGTTCTTCTTTCTCAGGATTGCTGCAGCTATTCGAGGTCTTTTTTTATTCCAGATAAATTTTTGGAACATTCGTTCTAGATCTGTGAAATATGCCGTTGGTAATTTAATGGGGATTGCATTGAATCTATAGATTGCTTTGGATAGTATGGACATTTTGATGATGTTGATTCTTCCAATCCATGAACACGGTATGTTCTTCCATCTGTTTATGTCTTCCTCTATCTCTTTTTTCAGTGTCCTGTAGTTTTTCGCATATAAGTCTTTTACCTCCTTAGTTAAGTTTATTCCTAGGTATCTTAATTTTTTTGGTGCAATGGTAAATGGGATTGTTTTAGTCTCACTTTCTGTAAGTTCACTATTGGTGTAAAGAAATGCCATGGATTTCTTGGCATTAATTTTGTATCCTGCTACATTGCCAAGTTCATTTATTAAGTCTAATAATTTTTTGATGGAGTCTTTAGGGTTCTCTATGTACAGTATCATGTCATATGCAAATAAGGACAGTTTTACTTCTTCTTTTCCAATTTGGATGCCTTTTATTTCTTCTTCTTGTCTGATCGCAACGGCTAGTACTTCCAGTACTATGTTCAACAGGAGTGGTGAGAGGGGGCATCCCTGTCTTGTTTCTGTTTTTAGGGGGTATGGTTTTAGTTTTTGCCCATTGATTATGATGTTGGCTGTGGGAGTGTCATATATGGCTTTTATTATGTTGAGGTATGCTCCCTCTATTCCTATCTTGCTGAGAGTTTTTATCAAGAAAGGGTATTAGATTTTGTCAAATGCTTTTTCTGCATCAATTGATATGACTATGTGGGTTTTTTCTCTCAAATTGTTTATGTGATGTATTATGTTTATTGATTTGCGGATATTGTAGCATCCTTGCATCCCTGGGATAAATCCTACTTGGTCATGGTGTATGATCTTTCTGATGTACTGCTGGATCCGATTTGCTAGGATTTTGTTGAGGATTTTGGCATCTATGTTCATGAGGATATTGGCCTGTAATTCTCTTTCATTGTGTTGTCTTTATCTGGTTTTGGTATTAGGGTGATGCTGGCTTCATAGAATGAGCTGGGAAGTGTTCCTTCCTCTTGAATTTATTGGCATAGTCTGAGGAGGATAGGTTTTAGGTCTTCCTTGAATGTTTGGTAAAACTCCCCTGACAGAGACATTTTAAAACAACGCAAAATAACCCCAACTTTCTCCTCTGCAGCCCTAAAGTATAAGTGGCTGAAACCTGTGCCTTCCTTTGGGTTATAATTGGGGAGAAGAGCTAGAGGGCAGTAGAGCCCAGTGATCTCTCAAGGGAAAGGGTCCCACATGCAGAGTAAGATGGAGATGTGGGGTGATTCAGAAGGGGAAGAAGACTGTTGCTGTAGAGAGACACTATAGGAGAGTGATACTGCATCCAGCCTTTGCTGTTCCATAGACCTGGGTTCAAGTTCTGGCTCTGTCTTCTGCTCATATACCTTATCATCAAACAACGTGCTTAATCTCCCTCAGCCTCAGTTTTCCCAACTATAAAGTAATGATATTAATGGTCAACTCGTGGAGGCGGAAGACTTGAGAGGTCTATAAAGTGTTCCACTCAGTTCTTAGCATGTAATAATGTTGGATAACTGCTAGTTTCTATTTTTGTTGTTGTTGTCAGTGTTGTTTTTATCTTCCCATTTCACCATTTCACTTACATCCAGTCTTGGTGACAAAAAAATGATACTCAATGGGGGCACCCTCTACCTGCCCTCTGCCCTGGGGTAGCCACAGAGTTTCCAGAATGGCCTCACTGATGTAGAGGGTCTGCAGTGAGTTGTCCTGGCTCATCTTTCTCATTGAAATTCTCCACCCAGGGCTCTGACATGACAGACATATCTTCTGGGCATCTTGTCAAGCATGGTCAAAGGCCAGACTAAAACATCCCCTGCCATTATGTTGTGGTACCATGGAGAGAGCACAAGATCTGGAGTCGGACATCTGAATACCATTTGCTCACTGTCTACACTTGGCCAATTAGCTCCTCTCTAGAGTCATCAACTTAAACTGGGTTTACTACCACCCACCTTTAAGATTCATCATGAATGTAAAGTACTCTTCCCAATGTAGATGACAAAACAAATGATACCTATCACTACTGTTACATTTGTGAGAGCTTCTGTTGAATTCTCCCTCGGGTTTCAAGAAATATCGATGATTGGAGAACCGGAATCAAGTTCAAAGATCGTGTCTCCCACCACATCCACTTACACAGAAGCAGACTATTTCAACCCACCTAACTCGCAAAGGCTCCAAGCCTTCATCTTTTACATGTTACCCTTTTCCGAGTTTTCCCTGTTTCAGGATGCATGTATGTGTTTATGGCTTAGATATGTGGTTGTGGCCACTGCTGTGGTTTCCCTCCCATGAAGAAAAAAGTTGGCCCTGCACCATAAGACCAAGCCCTTCTTCCAAAGTGAGAAGGGAACTGGTCCTTCTGTGCTACATCTGGTTTGGGAGGAAGGGTCCTCAGCAGGTGCTTATTGATACAGCCCTTTACATTCACAAACAAAACCACTTTGTCTAGGATGGCTGGGTCTAGATAAATTCAAGATTCTGCTGCCACATTGTACCCAGACACTTAACCCTCATTTGTTTTTTGTTTTTATAATCCTCACACAAGAAATGAGGATGTTTTTCCCATTAATTTTGAGAGAGAAAAAAAAATCAATGTGTTTGAGACACATCAATTGGTTGCCTCCCACTTGCACCCTGACCAGGACCAGTAATTGAACATGCAACCGAGGTATGTGCCCTTGACCCTTTGGTCTGTAGGCCAACACTCCAACCATTGAGAAACCGGCCAGGACACTGAATCCTCATTTTAAAACCATATTTCCCTTGCCCAATTCCTTCTTCCTTCTGTTGAGTTCTCTCTCAGTGGCTTCCATCCCTCCCTAGAATACGACTTCAGTCAGACACACATGCACATGCATCAACCCATCAGACATACCTATAAATGTTTCAACGCCCACTGTGGACAGCAATGAAGTCCTTTTTTCCTAGGCAATTTGAAAATACATTGTTGCTCAACGAGAAAACCCACTGTGTGGGAAAATATATTTGCCAATGTCATATCTGATAAGGGCCTAATCTCCAAAATTTATAGGGAACTCATACAACTTAACAAAAGGAAGATAAACAATCCAATCAAAAAATGGGCAAAGGACCTAAATAGACACCTTTCAAAAGAGGACATTCAGAAAGCCAAGAGA
>NW_006383011.1:19301005-19311664 GCF_000327345.1 Myotis davidii | reverse complement strand
TGTAATACTATGCTGCGCTAAAAAGGAAGGAACTCATACAATTTGCAATGGCATGGATGGAACAGGAGAGTATTATGCTAAGTGAAATCAGCCAGTCAATGAAGGAAAAATACCACATGACCTCACACATTCATGGATAATTGAGACCTTCATAAACTTTTGAACAATAATAGATACAGAGGCCGAGCTGCCTCAAACAGATTGTCAAACTGCCTCGGGAAGGCCGGGGAGGGTTGGGGGGCAGAGGGTAGGGGAGTAAGAGATCAACCAAAGGACTTGTATGCATGCATATAAGCATAACCAATAGACATAAGACACTGGGGGATAGGGGAGGCTAGGGGACTGTCTAGGGCGGGGGGAAAAAATGGACACATATGTAATACCCTTTGTAATACTTTAAGCAATAAAAAATAAAATAAAATAAAGAAAAAGAAAATAAGTTGTTGCTAATAGTTCCATGGGGTTAGCAATGTCTCCTGCTATTCACCATGAGTCCCAGCTTAGCCATGCCAAGACCCACCCTATTATAATAAGTGAGGAAAACTGAAGGGTAAGTGATTGAGCCAGGACACACAATCTACTGGTGGCGGGGTAGGGGGGACAAGAACTCTAGTCCAGGGCTCCTCACTCTCCACACCAACCACACGGCCCCCTTTCATTACACAAGCTCCCTCCTCTGTGCTGATGCCTTTGATTTAGTCAGATGGTTGGCACATTTTTTTGTGTGTTGTTTTTTGCCAAAAAGATGATTTGCTTTCCAAAAACCTCAAATTAAACAGTTGGTAACTGTTTCTTAAGATAAAGAGAATTGAATTCTTACAAGGCATTGTAGAAAGCAACTTGACAGGACTGTGTTGTTTCTGTTTCCTATCTCTGGATGCCAGATGCCTGCTTTCTCCTGTCTAACCAAGAGGGGTTTGTGATTGGGTCTGAATTCTCAAACACTGTTTCCTGGAAAAGACCTTAGAGTCACTGGTGGGTCTGGAAAAAAAGGGAAAACACTTTGCCAACCCAGCATTGGCATGCTCTGAGGCACTTTAGAGTCCTGAACTCAACCTTGAGTGCTAAAAGTATTTTGGCAATTGCTGAGTTTCAGAAGCAAAGGGGAACTAAGACTTGGGGCTCTGCCTACTTAGGAGGAAAAAAAGCAATCCAAAGCTCCAAACCAACTGTGTTAACCAGTGTCACCTTTCAAATAAAAACTTAAATTTGAATCATCCAGTTACATATTGGTAGCAGAGTATTTGATATAGTTTAGGGCAAAATGTTTTTTACTAATATTTTGCCAGAATTTTTATTTTCCATTTGGTAAAGCATTTTGCAGGAATCTTCCATTTCCCCAAGTAACTTAAGATAAACCAGTCCAAAAAAACACAATGGAGATAAGTACACATTTATGTGACCACCTGTTAGAGGAGTTAACTCAGAGCTGACTATGCAAATTCACTATTCTGGAGAATAGCTAACATTATTCCCTTGGCTTCTCAAGGAAACATAGCATCTCCAGTTGTTAAGCTCTTTCACTAACCTGTGATTATTTCACAGTCAATTCCTGTTTCCAACCCTTCTGAGAACCCCCTTTCATACATAAAAATATGGATGCATATGCAAAATGGGAGAATCTCTGTATTAGTTTGCTCAGGCTGCCATAACAGAACAGTACATATTGGGTGGCTTAAAGCAACAGAAATTTCGCACGGTCTGAAGTCCAGAAGTCCAAGATCAAGATATTGGCAGGTTTAGTTTCTTCTAGGGACTCTCTTCTTGGCTTGCAGGTGGCTGTCATCTTGCTGTGTGTCCTCACATGGCATTCCCTCTCTGCATGTGCCCTGTTGTGGATCTCTCTGTGTGTCCTAATCTCCTCTTTTTATAAGGACACCAGTTAGATTGAATTAGGGGCCCACTCTATTGGCCTCATTTTAACTTAATCGCCTCTTGAAAGGCCCTATCTCCACATATAATCCCATTATGAGGCATTGGGGGTTACAGTTACAGCATATGAATTGGGAGTGAGGGCAGGAGGACACAATTCAGCCCTTCACAGCTTGTCTTTATGATAAGTTTCCAAATTACATGAAACAATAAAGTAATCCATTCCTAATTTAACAAAAGTCCTGTGGTTTTGGGGGGCTGTGCAGAAACATACAGCCAGATCTAATGTGTGGTTTAATTTTAGAGACGCATGCTTCTCTGTCATGGATAAATGATCTCTGTGTGAAAATAATACCTGAGCTGAAACTTGAATATTTGGAAGTAGCCAGCCATGTAAAGTTTCTGAATATGAAAGCTCCAGGTAGGAAAAAAAACTTCAAATGCAAAAGCTCTGAGGCGGGGATGAACTTGGTGTGTTTAAGAAACTGAAAGAAGGCTGTTGTGGCTGGAGCAGAGAGAGCAGGAGGAGGTGACTCAGAGAGACGGACATAACCATGTCACATAGGCTCTTCAAGGCCCTGGAAATAAAGAAGTCTGAATTTTATACTAAATTCAATGAGAAGCCCTTGGTGGGTGTTAAGATGGGAGGTGATATGATCAGATCTATGATTTATTTTGGCGGCTGTTTGGAAAAGGGATTAGAGTGGGACAAAAATGGAAGCTGACAGGACAGTTAAGAGACCATTAAAATAGTCCAGATAAGGGATATTGATTGTTTAACCTAGAGGTGACAGCTGTAGAAATAGAGAGTTAATATGTTTTTAGATGTATTTTAGAGATGGAACTGATTAACTAGATGTGACAAATTGTAACCAGACAACCAAGGGGTCCGGACTGCCTGTCACTACTTCAGCCAATTCAGCAGAGACAGGGACGAATCATATACAAGCATTTATTCCAATCATTCTGGCAGTATGGGAGAGCAGCAGGTCATCCACAAAAATCTGCTCTGCACCCCACCATAAAGCCAGCTGTTTATATTGGGTAGAAGGACAAAGATTATGTGGGAAGTAGGAATTACAGGCATGGAAAAGTAGGCATGGGATAATCATTACAGGTTACAAGTTATGCAGGCTGGTGGGGAGGGGGGTTAAAGGAGGGGGTCGCAAGAGGGTGGGCACCTCCAGGCACCCCAGGACCTGATTATAGGTAATAGGGAGTTGCAAAGATCAGGTGCCTTCTGGACTAGATTGTTTCAGCCACGAGGTTGTAAATCTTTCCATCATGATAGGCAGTTCTTGGGACAGGAGGATGGACTGCATTCCGATGTTAGTTCCCATGTCCCAGGGTATACAACTCCAAGCCAGGTGAAAATGTGCTTTTTCTAATCAGAACAGAACCATCATGGTTAACAGAGCATGATTCATATTTCCTATAATTGTACTGGTCCCCAATATTCTATTTCTGCCCCTAATAATATGAGAAAAAGAATGGAATGATTCTCAGGTTTTTCTCTTAAGAAACTGGGAAGGGGTAACACTATTTCCTGAGAAAGAGACTGAGAGAAGAACAGTTTAGGGAGAAGAAAATGAAGAGAATAAAGTTAAGATGCCTATTAGACAACCAAGTCAGGGAGCAGCTTGACATCAAATAGGCAGTTTGATTTATGAGCTTGCAGCTCAAGGAAAGGTCAAGACTGGAAATTTACATATGGGAGTCATCTGCATATAGATGGTTTTAACATCGTGAGACTAAATGAAATCTACCTACACTAGGGAAATAGTGTAGCTACAGAAGAGGACCCAGAAGAAAGGATGCCAGAAAGTCAAGCAAAGAAGATGGAGCCAGTTAAGACATTAAAAGAGCATCCAATGAGATGAGCGGGAGAATGAAACATTAAAAACAACTGCTGTTATAGAAGCCAAGCAAAAAAAAAATAATAATAACTACCTGGGTTAACTTTACTGTGAAATTAGTACAGATAGTTCAGAAAGTTTGCTGAGTTGCTTAGCTCCTTAAGTCAGTAACTTCTATCTCACTATTCCCCATAGAAAGAAAAACGGCAGGGTCATGGACACAAACTGCCTCCCAAATGCATGCCCTCAGTCTCCTAGGAAGATGATGAGTATCATAATAGCTTAGCTTCCTCCTCTCAACCACTGGGGTAAATCATGTCTCATTTGCATGAATTCACAGTTGGTTAGAGCGTGCCTTATATGCCAAGGTTGCAGGTTCAATCCCCAGTCAGAGCACATACAAGAAGCAACCAATGAATGAATAAATAAGTGAAACAACAAACATTCCTCTCTCTTTCTCTCAATCTCTCTCTCTCTCTCTCTCTCTCTCTCTCTCATCATCATCATCATCATCATCATATATATGAATATCAAGCTTCAGACTACCATCAGACAGGCCACAGATGATGAATGTGGATGGTCTGTTTACTATTAACTGGGTTGTCCTTGGGGATGTATTTTAAATGAAATATTGTTATGACCATTACCTTCAATGAAAATAGTTTGACCGGCTAAAACTACTAGCTAACTCAGCTCTACATGACTAGCCACTTGCCTACTTATAAAGCCATCAAGGGTAAGAACATGTAAAAAATCAAATAACATATAAAAACCTCATTGATCACATAAATCACCTCATTTCCCACATTAACTGTGTCCTATAATAAGACAGTATTTTAGTAATATAAAGTTTCCAAGAAAAGCCATTTGCAATTCTGCACCAACTTTAACAGACCTCTATCACAACACTTCAAGTTATGTCTTGAGATGTCACAGTTGGAACCCTTTAGGGATTGTTTGCTTGCTTGTTTTAATTGATATTGTTATAGTTGAAGTGATGCAAATAGTTATTAGGTACTTGAATAACAAGGAGGAAATTAAATAAAATTCTCAAGTCACCCACACAAACCTTAATAAGTCCATCAAAGTACATAAATTGTACATAAAAGTATACAAATTAGTTGATTCAGTATATTTCCATCCTCAAATGGAGAAAAATTTAATTTCCCCATTCATTAAAATATACTGGTATGTACATAATGTTCCTCACAAGCTTTGCACACAGGAGGGTCTTAAATCCTCTGAAGACTACCTGTACCCTCACTATCACAGAGTTTCCAAGTTAAGCACTCTGGACTTAGAATATTTTCTCCTACAGGGCGTACCCCTTCTCCTTATTTGCCATGCGGAACTAGACTTTCAGTTTCCCAGAGTGTAGTCTTAAGAGACACTGCTTATGTTATTTTTGTTGTTGTTGTTCTCTAGGAAAATGGGCAAGCCCCATTGAGGAATAGAGTTCACATCCCACAGTACATGGGGCTGGAGATGCTGGGAGCTGTCCTGCGTCCTGAAAATCCTGAACCGGCACCACCAGGAGCTGTCCAAGGTTCCAAATGTCTTAGAAGAGTGCTTCTCAAAGTATGGTCTACAGACTATCTGTATCAAAATTAACTGGGCCTGCATGCTAAAACACAAATAAATTCTCAGTCAATCCCAGAACTACTGAGTCAGAGTATTTATAGGTAAGACTCATGAATCTGCATTTCGAGATTCTTGTGTCACCAGCGAAGATGATGTCTCACAAATGTCAGCACCACTTTTTTAGGACTGAGGACCACTTATTCACATTGAACTCACTGATCACTGTAAATGTATCTGATGCCTTTAATATTATCTGTATTAACACTCACGATGAGTGATTAGTCCTGAAAAAAGACATTAACCAAATTTCTTCCAAATGGTTTCTGTCACAATTTGGCACCAAACAAATACAAAAATTCAGCCCCCATCAAGGAATCTCAGGAAAGGCAAACCACTTTTTAAATCAACTTCCTTGATCTTTTAGCAGGTCTTTCCTATTCATCCAAACTAGTAATGAAAATCACTATAAGCACAACCAATATGTAATGATCACTCACTCTGTGCCATCTATCAAATCCATGACAGTGATAATAGTAGTAAACACAACAAAAGTATACTTATTATTTACTACATACCAAATACTGTTCAAAGTTCATCACACAATTGTCTCATTTAATCCTTATAATATAATATACCCATGATACCTAAAGGGCAGGGAAAATTGCACCTGGTTGGTAGCCATTTATAGGTGTTGTCATATAAATATATGATACTAAAGCTAATACTTTGAGGTTTTTTTTAAATGTTTGGAAATGGGGGGAATATAAATGTCCTTATTGATTCCTTGTTGTGTTCCTGGCACTTTAGTATGTTTTCTTCATTAAAACATCACAATGGCTTATGAATGTGCTATCCCTATTTTAACAGTTTTATTGAGATACTGATATACAATAAACTGCACATATTTAAAGTGTGCAACAGGGTTTTTTATAGGTGTATACACCCATGAAACCATCACCTCCAAATTTTCCTTGTGTCCTCTGTAATCCCTCCCTCCTACCCCTCTTTAGTTTCTGGTCGCAGGCAACTACTAGTCCACTTCTGATGGAATATATCAGTGTGCATTTTCTAGAATTTTATCTAAATGGAATCATATAATGTGTACTCTTTTTGTCTGCCATCTTAAACTTAGCATGATCATTTTGAACCATGTTATTGCATTTATCAGTAGTTCATTCCTTTTTACTGCTGAGTAGTATTTCAATTATCTCCATTTTATAGATAAGGAAAATGTGAAAAATAAGCAACTCATCTAAGATCGCACAGTAAAGGACTAGATTCAAATATAAATCTGCCCAACACAAAAGCCCCAGATTTCCCCACTAAAATTATACTTTTCATTTTTAACTGAGAAATAATTTTATATACATCTTCAGCATGGGAAAGATATAACCTCCAGAATGAGTAGAACATACTGATCACACACAAAAATAGGTTGTTGGATTATTAGAGAGGATGTCAACTGTTCTACCCACCATGCTAACTTTCAAAACCTCAACCCTTGGGTTTCCCATTATTAATAAATGACCATTATTAAGTCATTCATCCCAAAAGAACCCAGGATCCTGGTGCTGCCAAAGTACATGGAGATCACCATATACAGGGCTGTAGCTAGAATCCTGACTTACAGGCCAAAAGGGAAGGCAGTATATGGAGCAGTCAGATTTACAGTAGTTCTGGGGAGCATCCAAGCAATTCTGAAGACCTCATTAAACTGAGTCACTTGTTTGGCTGCCTCTGCTAAGTAATTAGAAACAGAAGAAGAGATGACAATGAGAAAATGGAAAAGAAGAGAATGGTGAACCACCCTTGCCAAACTCCCAATTACTCATTGGTGATCTCAGGCACCCATAACTCATGGAATATAAAAACTTAACAGATTATATTTTTCCATGACCCTCAACATATTTTTGAGGAACGATTAATAATATTAGTCACTAGTATTTATACAATGTTCATTGTGTGCCAGACACCATACAAGAGAATCTTATTCCATGTCCATTTCACTAACAAGGAAACTAATTCTCAGAAAATATAAGTGACTTGTTCAAGGTCACACAGCCAGAGACTAACTCATAGACAAAATCCAGATCTCTGAGTCTTAGTCCAGTGGTCTACCCATGACTCACAAGGACTCCAAACTGCTCTTCACCCAGCCACCTCCACACACTTTTACCATCATTAGTCCCATCACAGGCTTACCCTAGAGCCGAGGTCGGCAAACTGGCTCGCGAGCCACATGTGGCTTTTTGGCCCCTTGAGTGTGGCTCTTCCTAAGCCTTAGGAGTACCCTAATTAAGTTAAAACAATGTGCCTACCTACATAGTTTAAATTTAAAAAATTTGGCTCTCAAAAGAAATTTCAATCGTTGTACTGTTGATATTTGGCTTTATTGACTAATGAGTTTGCCAACCACTGCCCTAGAGTATATGTTGACTTAGGACATTCAGTTTCATACCCACTGTCACCTTATCTCACCCCATCAGAACATACCATTCTGTGTGTCCTGCCCTCAGAATACTGTTCAACACTAGAGTCAACCTAAAAGATATTCCAATATCTTCTCCACCAAAGAGCTAATTATTACAATGCTATGCTTTTCTGGGCTGCCAACGGGGCTTAAGAAAAGGCTGATGAAAATGGTGGGCAGGACTGGATTTCCCAAGCCTGGCCTTCACACGTGAGAACGTCACAGATTTATAGACACTAATTCTAAGCACAGAAAACTCTATTCCTCTTTCAAAGGGACCAGCTTGGCCTGAGGTGGTCTTTTGCCTAGAAGAGAAAGGAGGGACGTACTAATTATTATAGTTAAATAATAAGAGTAATCATAGGAGCCAACATTGACCAATTGCTATATACTATTAGGTGTTTTTACTAAAATTGTCTCAACCCACATTTCCATGAACTGAGTGCCAGTGCTGGTCTCATTTACAAATGAGGAAACGAAGAGACAGGGGCTAAGGAATCCGAGAATCAACAGCTGGTCTTGCAAACTCCACAACACTCACTCTTAACCCGTTCATAGATCCCCACCAGTTAGCTTTTATTACGCACCCATTATGTGCCTGGCACTGCACGAACTTCAGGCATATCAATTTATTGAAACTTCACAACAACCCTGAGGGAGGTAGCATTATCCCCATTTTACAGATGAGACGCAGTCGAGAGAAAGAAAAAAAAAAGAAACTGAGGAAGTGTAAAGCTGGAACCTACCACAGGCAGTCTGCCCCGAGAGCCTGCGCTCTCATCCAGCATGGCTCGTTCCTATTCGAGTCTTTCTAGCTTAAAAGGCTTTGCAGTTCAGATGCCAAAAAGCCATTGCGCAGCGGTCCCGGCAGCAACAGCACCAGGCATTGCCCCTGCACACCACGAGAGGGCGCCTCAGACCTGGGGGGTGGGGGTCGGCTGGAAGCCAGGCCCCTCCCCTCACTGCGCCCTCTGCTCGCCCAGCAGCCAGTCCGAAACGCTGGTGACGGCGCAGCGCTCACCCTGGGACCGCTGTGAGGAAGGCGGGGTGATTCTAAGGGGCGTCTGGTTTCCAAGGATGGAAAGCGAGGCGCACAGGGCAGGAAAGCTACACATGAGGCTGTAGCTCGCAAGAGAGGGCTCCAGGCATTTTACCTGAAAAAGTCCCCAGGTGGGAGGTGCTCTGACCCGCCTCCGAAGGCGGAGAAGGCGGCAACCAATCCTGAGAGGCCCCTTTCGCATTTGTCGCTTCCACCAATCATCGCTCAACCTTCCGAGCCTATCAGGAGCTCAGGTTTTCTGCTTGCCGGTCACGTGGATCCAGGCGCAGGGGGGTTCCCTACGGCCTGAGCTGAGAGGGAGGCAGGACCCCGCCCCCTCGGGGGTGTGGGGGTTCTTCTGCAAGTCGGGTACCCTGCGGGCCTCCCACAGTTCTCACCGCGTTTCTTTGGCAGGCGCGGCCCTGGGCATGGGGCTGGGTTCCGACCTAGGAGTGTGGAGTGGGGCCGCACTCATTTACCCCAGGGCCTTGCGGGTGCAGGCCCCTCTGCTGCAATTGTGCCTCCCTCCACTTTCGGGATCCCACACAGAATGGCCCGCGTACCCCTTGCAGGGATTGCTCAACTCTGCGCACCTCTGGGGCTTTGTGAATATCACCTTGCAGCGTTTACTGCATTCTCTTCGTTCATACTCCCACATTGGACCGAGAGTAAGACCGTATCTTAAGTGTCTTTGCATTGGGCGAGTTATTGAAACTCTCCGCAGCACTTCTCTGAACTGGAAAAGGAAGAGAAGATTACCTTCTGCATGAAGTGCGTGAATTACGTTAATTCTCCTAAGGCACTTAGGAGGGCATCTTGCACACAGCAGGTGCTCAGAAAATGTTACCACTGTTTTCCCTGTGCCTGGCACAAGCACAGTAAGTGCTCAATAGTCTTTAGAATCAGTTTCACAGACTCATTCTTGGAGGTTTAAATCTCAGATTCCTCAAAACTGCTGCAAGGGGATGGAAAAAGCCACATATATACTTGACTATGAACGTGTCCAGAGTTATCGCAACTGGGAACAGCACTCAGGAGTTCAAGTTCTGACTGCAGTTTGCTAGCTGAATGACCGTGGAAATTAACTTAAAAATTCTTTATACTTCCTAGGCTGTAAAGGGTGGATGATGATGATGCTTGCTTCACAGGGTTGTAGTACATGCAAGTGATGCACAAGAAGTGCTTACAACAGTGTCTGTCCTGCAATAAGCTCCCAATTTTCTCTTCCTTTCTTATCCCAACTTCTCTTTGGAATGCTCTTTCTCTTCCGGTCCCAGGCGCTGCGGAAGCCGCGGACTTCGGGGCAGATATGGCCAAGACCAAGAACCACACCACGTACAACCAGTGCCGAAAATGGCACAACATGGCATCAAAAAACCCCACCATAAAGGTACAAATCTCCTAAGGAACATGCACTTTGCCAAGAAGCGCAACAAGAAGGGCCTGAGGAAGATGCAAGCCAACAACGCCAAGGCCTTGGGCACCCGCAAGCTCAGTCAACTTGCCTACATAGCTGACCCAAAGCTTGGGAAACATGCTCATGCCCGCATCGCCAAGAGTCTCGGGCTGTGCCAGACAAAGGCCAAGGCCACGGATGAAACCAAGCCTCAGGCTGCAGGTGCGGCTGCAGCTCCAGCTCAGGCTCAGGAATCAGGCTCAAGCTCCCACTTCCAAAGGTGCCCAGGCCCCCACGAAGGCTCCACAGTAGCGGACTCTGTCTGCCGATATGAGAATGGAAGGACTGGTGTGAACCCTGGGCTGCTGTCTGCATGGAGCTGGTACCCTGTGCTATTTGTACAAATAAACCTGAGGCAGGATCTGTAACGAGGGGAGGGGAAGGG
>NW_006383011.1:19299547-19300957 GCF_000327345.1 Myotis davidii | reverse complement strand
GGGAGGGGAGGGGAGGGGAGGGCAAGATTGTAATGGCCCAGTATAGTTTCACACCCTCTACCTCACACTTGTCTTCCATTTTAACTTTTGCAAAGCACCTGTATATATTCTCTCATTTAATGCTCATACCAACCCTGTGAGGCTGAAAAAAGAACATTTTGTGAAAACGTGTATACACGTTTCTGCCGGGGAAGGGGTTAATGCTCATACCAACCCTGTGAGGCTCGGAGCAGTTACTGGTTTGCTGGAATCCTAAAACACTTTTTTGGTGCCGTTTCATGCATGTGCATTTGGAAGAACGTGGCTTTTCATTGTATTTTTATATGTATTCTACAACTTGTTTTCTTCACTTAACAGTACATCTCGGAGATCTTTTTATGTTATATCCCTCTTTTTAATTACTTCACAGTCTTTCATATTCGAATCTAACTATTCTCCTATTGTCATACATTTTTGTCTCCTTTAAAGCAAAATTGTTTCCAAAATATATTGATTCTTGATCACACATTGTATTAGGTTGTTATGCCTCTTAAATCTTTTTTTTTCATACATGCTAATATTTAAAGCCAAATTCTATGGAGTCTCCCTCCAGGCCCAAGGCTTTGTTGCTCAGACTCTGAGAGACTCCCAAACCCAAAGACTCAACTCACCAGGAAATAAAATCCTTATGGTCAAGAGTTTCCACCCGGCTTCAACTTTCTCTCAAAAACCAGCCCAAACTCCAGCAAACTGTGGGACTAGAGTCTTTCCTCTGGTGAGGAAAGGCTGGGAGAGGATGCTGGTGGGTTTGCAAAGGACTGATGACTTCACCCTTCAGTGGCATTGGAGTCAGAGGGGGTCTCTCAGGCAGCCCTCCCCACAGTTTCTCAGCACCCCTGCCCTTGTATCCACCCCATCCAGGTCCATCACACGCTTCACCCACGAAGAACTTATTTAACTGCAACCTCTTGCCACCAAAGTAAGACACCCTGACCTATTATCAGATGCACTCCTATTCCATTGAAGCGCCCAAAAAACCCTGGCAGAGTTCCCAGCCCTGCTCTCTCTAGGGATCAGGCTCAGCTGGGGGATAGAAGGGATGCCAGGAGGTCACGGGCACCCGTCACACAGGGGACCCCGAGACATCCAGATCTAAAATGTAGCTCTGCAGCCAGGAAGTTGTTTATCTCCCCTGAGCCTCAGTTTCTGCATTTGTCAAATAGAAACAGAGGAAGGGGAGCGAGGGTCCAGGATGTATAAGTCGGGGGAGGGGGGCATGCACACATCACATGCAAAGCTCTCAGTAATTGAAGCCAGAGGTAGGGGTGGGAACCAGGTCAAAGTCCTGCATTATCTTCCTTGGGATGGATGGAGCTGGTCCTGGAGCAGAGTTCAGAATGGGAGCCTTTCCCTCCCTTCACCCCCCCCGCA
>NW_006383011.1:19278895-19299491 GCF_000327345.1 Myotis davidii | reverse complement strand
CCCCCTCCAACCCCCACCCCCGACCCAAGCCTCCTTCCTGGAAGAAGATATGTCTCAGGACATTGATCATCTCAATGCTATTGCTTCAGGCTGTCAACTGAGATTCCCCTCGCTCCCCTGCCTGGAGCAGTGCCTGTGCCGAAGAGGCACTTGGTGTGTATTTGTGGAGAATCAGTGAATTCTCCCACAAGCCCCAGTCACATGAGTCAGTCCCACCTGCTTTCTGAATGGACACCTGAATAAATAAGATAGGTTCCTAAATTAAGCACTTGGCTTTTTGCAAGGCTTGGCATCTCTCCGAGCCTAAGTGTTCCTGTGTGAATCTGAAAGTTAGCAAGCCCGGGACAAGCTCCTTGCGGGGAGGAACAGAGTCCTGTTCCTGCTGGCCCCAGAGAAGGCAGTAAGAAGGGGCACAACACTCAATAAACGCTGTTGTTCACGCAAGCGCAAACCAGAGATGCTTTTGCGCCCTATCTGGAGAGCTGACATCTAGGTAAGGGGGGAATGGGATTGATCCCGGTCACCAGGAAGGTCCCAGGCATGAACTAAACCTCTGCATTACTTAAAAGCTTTAGAACAAACTTAGTCTGGTGGTTACAAATTGACAGTAGCGCAGCCCTGCCCTCTGGTGGCCACCAGTGCAGTGCCATGGAGAAAAAGCGGAGATAACGATTTAGGGGAACAATTTTTCATCATACAAGTTTTGTGACTCCATTGTAGACAACTGTGGTGACATAAAATAAAAGAATAAAGAGTAATCATATCACGTGTATACCCTCAGCACTATTTGAGCTTCCAGTCTTATGCCTATTTTATGCCCAATCCATTGATTCAATGGTGTCTAGGGAGAGCCTACCACGTCCCAGGCACTGTTCTAGGCACTCAGTGGCTGTGAAGAAAACAAATAAAAATCACTGTCTCTGTGCCACCTAGATTCCGCCGTCATCACTCTGTATTTATGCTGATATTTTCACTTTTATCATAACCTGTGTTGCCACCTACTCTTCATACAAAGCAATGCTGATGGCTGTGATTTTCCCGTCTCCGTGTCCTCGCCACTGGACGCCTGAATGCTCCAGGCCAGAAAAGTCAGGGCCATGATTACTATCTAAATCCTGTGCCCTCACTCAACAACTACCACCTGCTGCCATTATATTCTAGGGCAGTGGTTCTCAACCTTGGCTGCACATTAGAATCACCTGGGAATCTTTTTAAAATCCCGATTTCTGGGCCTCATCCTCCGGAAATTCTTTGTTACTAATATTGTGGCCCCACCCCATAACAAAGAAACAGAATTTCTGGAGGATGAGGCCCAGAAATCGGGATTTTAAAAAGATTCCCAGGTGATTCTAATGTGCAGCCAAGGTTGAGAACCGCTTCCCTAGAGGTTCCTGCATCGACCAAGAGCCCGTGGCCCTGCTTTGCTTAGGGACCTTATCCCCAGCCGGCTATGTGGCTGGATATGTCAAAGTCACCACCATTCCTACCTCTTCTCCAGGCCACTTCCTTCTAGCTCTGAAGTCCTGCAGTCCCTAGAACTGTGGTCCCCACACTTCAGTCAGCCTGGAGATCTTCAAGCACAAGATGTCTGATCCCGTAGGTCAGGTCTGGGTGGGGCCTCGGAGTTTGCGTTTCTAACACACACTCAGGTGAGGTGGATGCTGCTGATCAGAGACCACACTCCAGAGCCACTCCCCTATCCAGGTAGAAGGTCGGCCAAGTTCTGGCCACTCATAGTTAACACTCCACATGCGCTATGGCCTCCAGCTCCCAAAGCACTCCTCAGCCTCAGATATCGGGGCTTGGGGGCTGGGGTACCCCAGGACAGCAGCAGGAAAATGGTAGCTTCACTAGGGGTTCTGGCCAGGGGTGGGCAAATTTTTTGACTCGAGGGCCACAATGGGTTCTTAAACTGGACCGGACGGCCAGAACAAAAGCATGGATGGAGTGTTTGTGTGAACTAATATAAATTCAAAGTAAACATCATTACATAAAAGGGTATGGTCTTTTTTTTTTTTTTTTAGTTTTATTCATTTCAAACGGGCGGGCCGTAGTTTGCCCACGGCTGTAACTGAGCCAAACCACCTATTCTGGGAAAATGCTACAGTTTACAACATGTATACCCACCAGGGGGCAGCAGACCCTCATGAGAAGAAACTTCCCTGAAAGGAAAGGAATCCTCAGGGCCCCTTACTGAGGACTCTTAACATTCCCTGAAGGACTTAGGTGGTTGAGGTAACAGGGGACCCAGTATAATAATTCTTTATATCCTGTTACTATTTCATGGGTGTCAACGTTTCTCATACATCACTTCATCCAAACTATACAACATCCTGAGGCACGGAAGCATGAACACCTCTACGTGACTGACAGGTAAGAAAACAGGCTCAGAGCGGTTAGGGCCAGGTGACTTATCCAAGCTCAGAGGGCTGGTAACTTATCAGACCAGGAACTTGGGCGCAGGTGACCTTACTCCTCGTTCAGTCCCGCCCCTCATGCCCAGCTACAGTCCGTTTCTTTGATGGTTTACTACACGTGCGTTTCTTCCTATTCTTCACAACAGCCTGTAGGACCTGTACTCTAATTATCCCCACTTTAGAGACAGGGAGAGCGAAGTGAAAGACATTAAGTAACTTGCACAATCAGTAAGTAGTGAAGCCAGGATTTGAACTTGGGTACATCCAATTCAATAATTTGCCAACACGACTGTTTCCCTCTTGTCACTTGTAAACAGCAGCTGTTTGTTAAGCATTTGCTGAGCAGTGCGGTGCTAGTCAGGGGCAGTGCAAAGTCTTAGCCCTCCGGCAGCATCCAATCTAGGAAAATCTAAGACACCTTTACTAGGTACCACAGGAAAGCCACCGAGGTGAGTTACCATGGTTCCCATTTCACAGATGAGGCAACAGTGTTTAGAGAGGTTAATGGACTTGCCTGCGGATGCAAGACAGTTTCTCTGTAGCTGGCATCACTGTCCTGCCCTTATCATGGGAACAACTGCTTCTGGGTTATAATGGCATTAAACAAAGTATCGTGGAAAGCACTTTGAAAACTCCTAGTTGCTACATAAACATTAGTTCTCTGGCCGAACCGGTTTGGCTCAGTGGATAGAGCGCCGGCCTGCGGACTGAAGGGTCCCAGGTTCGATTCTGGTCAGGGGCATGTACCTTGGTTGCGGGCACATCCCCAGTAGGGAGCGTGCAGGAGGCAGCTGATTGATCTTTCTCATCGATGTTTCTAGCTCTCTGTCCCTCTCCCTTCTTCTCTGTGAAAAATCAATAAAATATTATTTAAAAAAAACAAAAACATTAGTTCTCTGCTTACTGCCTATCAATGTAGAGAGGAAGGAGAAGGATTTAAAATGTGGATAAAGTACAAATTCTCAGGAAATCATGGAGGATGCATTGCTCTCAACAATGAAATAATAATGCAGTTGAATTCGACCTGCACCCTCACACTCTCCCTCTCATTCGTTCTTTGGATGAAGCTGATTTCTCTTTCCCCTATGTCCCTCCCCATCCCACGTGTTTGGAAATGTTACAATTTAAAGTAACTGTACAATGTTATTAATGGATCAAAGTGAATTCATAAGGAAAATTAAAAATATTTTGAATTGGAATAAAAATAGAGCCTATTAACATTTGCAGGTTGTAGCTAATGCAACACTTATAGGGATATTGAAAGCTTTTAATATTATATTAAAAATAAGAAAGTCTGAAATCAATGATCTAAGCTTCTACTTTAAGAAACTAGAAAATAAAGAGAACATTAAACCCAAAGCAAGAAGGAAGTAGTAAAAATAAAAGTAGAAATTTATGAAATTGAAGATAGAGAAAAATCAATAAGACAAAAGCTGATTCTTAAAAAAAATCAACAAAATTGATAAATGTCTAGCCAGACTGACCAAGATAAAATAAATAATTGACAATTATTATTCTCAAAAATGTAAAAGAAACATTATTTCCCCTTAAGAGAAATGTGCTTAAGATATAAAACCAGAAGTCAGGTTTATGATACTTTGATTAATCATTAAAAGAGGTCCCTGGAATTGATGTTTCAAATAACCCCTTTATTTGGTGCTTCTGAGGTTACACCCTGGGGCAGCCCATCCCAGGAAGATTAGGAAAGGTCCAGAAGTACTGCTTTCTTGTGAAAAACATGAAAAGGGATTGTGGGAGGGAAAAAAACAGCTTGAAGCTGAGAGAATAGTTCCATCACCTGTTTTGTTTGTTTGTTTTAGCAGTGAAATCTTAGAAAAAATACATATGGAAATTAAGAATCTAGAAGTAGATTCCTTTCCTTTATCATGTTATCAAACCTCTTGGAAAGCCCTCCTATAACCCCAGTTTGAAGATGCTGTAAGATGTTGCTTAGAAAATACAACCCATGTCTGTTAAAAAGAGGTTCCAGAACAAAAAGAAGCCAGCCAGTCATTCTAGCATTGGTTTCCCACATTCCCATTCCCCTACTGTGTCTGTTCTTAAAGGCCTCTTCCCACTCTCCACAGGCCTGAGATCCGCACCCTGCCCAACTCAAGAAGCCTCCCTACAATCTCCTGGCCCTCAGCCCCAACAGTCCCCTGATAACCCCCCGTTTTTCAAGGCTCAATTTTGACTCCCTTCATCTATCCTTCCTTTCTTCCTATATGAAATGGTGCCCCATATATACGTTTACCATAATATTTATAATACTTTATTGACTTTGTTTCCACATCTGTTCCCATTTTGGAATTCATGTTTTATTGCTCTGTGTATCCTCAGTTCCTAAAATACGGTAGAAGCACAATACATGTGGGTTGAATGAACCTGAGTTTCACCTGCCCAACCTCAGCTTGACCCAGGCCTGACATCACATAACCAAAATTTGGTCATAGTGCGACCTGGCTACGAAGCTCGTTGAACGCTGTCAAGATGTTGTTTGCTAACCAGGCTGCTCTCGACCCTGAGTGCACTTTAGAATCACCTGGGGAGCTTTTTAAAAATACTGATCCTCAGGCCTCCACCTAGACCACCGAGTTAGAAGCTCTTGAGAGTGGGGCCAGCATTTTTATTTTTTTAAATATATTTTATTGATCTTTTTACAGAGAGGAAGGGAAAGGGATAGAGAGTTAGAAATATCGATGAGAGAGAAACATCAATCAGCTGCCTCCTGCACACCCCCTACTGGGGATGCTGGGCACAGCATTTTTAAAGCTTCCAGATGATTCCAATGAGCAACCCAGGTTGAGAACTATCTTAGCAGAAAGGAGCCTTGGTTTACACTATCTTCTGATGTGGAAGAGTTCTCAGTTCAACACCAAACTCATTTCCTAATCCTCCCTCCAAGTGTGGGCTCCCAAACCTTTTTCTCCAACCTACATGCACCTCCAGCTGGAATTGGGCCCACCATTCAAGCCCACCCCACATATCATCTGTCTAAATATTTAAAAGTGATAAATCAAGCTAAAAGCTGTTAAATACTGAATGTCCTTTCCTCTTCCCCTGACAAGTATAATATTTGAAACATCAAAATTTGCCTAACTTGAATATATTTCATCAAAATGTAAAGAAGGAAAAAGTAACATTATTTCCACATATATTTTCAATCTATTTTAATTATTTTTAAGATTTAAAATTATTCATTAAAATTAAATGGCAAAATACAAATTATAATAATACGACTTTAAATAAGGGCAACGTTTTTGACTTTCTGAAAATTTAATATTGTTATATTTAGCATCTTTATAAAAGTAAAGCATTCTTTATTTTTAATTTCCACCTGGTTGCTTGCCAATGTAAAGAATGGATGTCGGGCCTCTACCTGTTACATCCAGATGTGCATATATACCAATAAGAGTAATATGAATTGTTATGGATGTTTAGCACTTCTTGGAAATGATATTTAGTAAGAATACATAGTATGTATGCTATCTGCGATGAACATTTTAACAAGTTCATCAGTTTTCTCTCTACCTAAGGACCCTGCCGCTGAAATCCTTGCACTTTGAAGTAGTGTCCTTTTGTGATATTGGTGGCAACACAACCCCCAAAACTCCCTCCCATGGAAACACAGCCACCTTTCATTCCATGGACATACCACTCAAAACAAATGGAGAAGCATTTGCTGGAGCCTGGATGGTGTTAGAGAGTGGAAGCCTGACGTTGCAGGTCACACCAGGCCAACGCTAAGTGCCACACCTGGAGTGACATGTTTCTGTGGTATTTGTGGCAGGCGGGGCCCTCCTGAGCCCTCCTGCCCAGGTACAGCAGTTTCAAGTCCCACACTGGCCCCTGGCCCCGCCTCCTGAATGAGAAAGGCACTTCCTTACCTTGCCCCAGAGAGCCCCTTCCCTGGCTTCATCATCTACTCTCTAAGACAGCCTCCTTCAAGACACCCCTTCTGGGAGTCTACGGACCCACCAGAAAACCCTGCCTATTTCCTGCCTGGCTCTCTCTGCCCTGTATATTTTGTCTGGATAGTATTCATTCTTCAAAATCATTCAAGATATGGTCACATCACCAAAGTTCTAGCATTTCTGCCCGAGCAACACATGCAGACGCCCAGACAGGCTGACCATGTGAAGACCCCTCAAACGAATGTCTTGCTGTGTTTTTTAACATTTGAAAGTGCCGCCTGGGTTGGCATTCCAGCTCTGGCATTTACAAGCTGTGTGACCTGAGTCAGGTTACTTATCCTTCCTGAAACTTAATTTTCTGCTCTATAAAATGGGACTACTGCCTACCTCAGCATTGCTGCAGGTCATATATTGCAATGACAAATGTAAAGAACTTGGCATTTGGGTACCTGTGTAGGAACGACCTTATTTTGCATTAATAAAAACACTATACCTTTTTCTTCAGGCTTAACACATGCTATCTATCACAGGTAATTCTCCAAACCAAACAATTTGTTGGGTTAAGGAAGAAGCATGTTAAACCATCTTCAACTTGTATAATAAAGTCGATCACTTCCAACTAGCAAATCTATCGTGCCAACTTGTCTCAGAATTGGAACAACCATGAAAGCCAGCATCAAGCACTGTCAGTGGCTAGACCAGTGATGGCGAACCTTTTGAGCTCGGTGTGTCAGCATTTTAAAAATCCCTAACTTAACTCTGGTGCTGTGTCACATATAGAAATGTTTTGACATTTGCAACCATAGTAAAACAAAGATTTATATTTTTGATATTTATTTTATATATTTAAATGCCATTTAACAAAGAAAAATCAACCAAAAAAATGAGTTCGCGTGTCACCTCTGACACGCGTGTCATAGGTTCGCCATCACTGGGCTAGACCCAGGGTGAACCATGCCATGCAGAAATGCGGTTACATTTGCATATGTAGGAACCTGAGTGTGATACTGTGTCTTTATCTCTGGTCCTGGCTGAGCTCCTAAAACCCTTGGAATTTCCTAAGTGATTAGAGAGATAAAGCTGTCTTGATATTCATAACAAACTATTTCCAACCACACCTAAGTTTATATTAATGAGTTGACTTTGGAAAGCACCTGAAGATTGGGACTAGTTGCCATGGGAACCAACCTTGTTGTGATTGGAGAGTTGAACCTTTCTGTCCCACTTTCCCACCACCTCTGGGGAGGGGACCCAGGCTGGAGATTGAGTTCAGTCACCAACATCCAGTGATTTAATGAATTTAACGTGCCTATGGAGTGAAGCCGCCATAAAAACCTAAAAGGATGGGATTCAGAAAGGTTCGGAGTTGGTGCACACGTGGAGATTTGGGGAATGTGGTGTGCTCAGTGAGGACACAGAAGCCCAGCACCCTCTCCCACACACCTCGCCTTCTACATGTCTTCCATCTGCCTGTTCCTGAGTTATATCCTTTTATAATAAACCGGTAATCTAATACATAGAATGTTTTCCTGAGTTCTGTGAGCTGTTCCAGCAAATTAATCAAACCCAAGGAGGGGTGTCACTTGGAACGTCTGATTTATAACCCGACCTTCAGAAACACCGGTAATAGCATCTGAAGTTGAGGGGTGGGGAGGGGGGTCACCCTTGTAGTTCTGAGCCCTTGACCTGTGGGATCTGGATACATCTCCAGGTAAATAGTGTCAGAATTGATTGTAGAATAACCAGCTGGTGTCAGAGAATTGGTGGGAGGGGAGGGAAAAGGCACACACTGGAGTGGGGAGCTGAATTATACTGAATTAACTGGCACCATATTTCTGATGTGTCAATCAATGTCCAGATGCTCCCTAGAGACTGGTTCAAGCAGGCCCAGACCCAAAGCCCCTCCCTCTGCCTTATACCTGGTTTCTCTCATGGCCCCTCCTCTCTGCAGCCACTACCCATGACCCCGGATTAGCGTGGATCACATCAGCACCCTCCAATAGCCCTTATCCTTCTGAGGCCTATCACCAAACTCCATTTCTAGTGCCTCCCATCTAGGTTTGTGTGGTTGGTGGTTGCTTTCTCCAGCCCTAACTCTGAAACCATGAAGAACATCTCCTTACAGGGCTGCTGTATCATAATACCTCATACACACAGGGACACTCCAACTCACCTCCAAGAAAAGGGAGCCTGCTCCCTCAGTCAACCCTTGATCCATCTCCAGGGGACGTCAAAGAGGTCAGTCTCATCCACTTACTGAAACAAGCACCAGTCAAACCAGTTGCTTGGCATCATGTGGGCCAAGTACAAATAAACTAGCAAACAGATGGAGACCAAAGGAGAGGCTGCACATTTGCATGAGCTGTGGGGCCTGTTCTGCGCCTCTCAGCTGGGAGGGCTGTAGGGCACAGGCGTGGGACACTGTAAAAGCTCTAGGCAGTGAGGCCAGTTTCCCCAGTCCAGGTTATGATGGTTTGCAACCAAAGAAGCCCTTCAAAGTCTTGAGGATGCTTACACAGTAAGAGAAGATTTTCTCTGTGGTCACCCGGGAAGCAATTGTCAGTTTCTTCCCCTTTGTCCCAGCTGTAGAGCCTAAAGGGGGATCTTTGGTTTGATATTTATGATGGAAGGACACTAGATAAAAACGTGTTCTCTGAAATACTAATATGCAACCCCTGGACAGCCAGGAGCACTAGCTCAAAGTGTGCCTACATTCATTTAACTGTTGAAAGAGAGCCCTCATTCTCGGGTCTTATTGTCCACCAGTGGCCTAGGTCTCTGGTCTGTCCCTTTCTTTTCTGTTTCCCTCACTTGGTACTAGACATCATTTTCCCACCTGATAAGAGATGTTGATACATTTTCATGTTGGTTCTTTGAAAAAGAATTATTTGTTTCTCTATTGTATATGTAAAAAAATATAACTGATCAATATTTGAGTACTACTTGTCAATATTTCCTACTGAATTGCTATTCCTGCATACTGTTTTTTAAATAATGATTGTGTTCCAAGGGGAAACACTATCCCTAATCATAAATTTACCTTAACTCAATTTATTCGTCCCATATTTATTTTACAAGGTTTTCTTTGGCGGGGGTGGGGGGGTGGGGGGAGGGAATTGTATCAAGCTTGAGGTTTGTCTTCCAAATCTCTATATTTTAAATACATGTCCAACTGCTTACAGTTAATATTACTACATACTAGAGGCCTGGTGCACAAATTCATGCACCCGTGGGGTCCCTTGGCCTGGCCTGCAGGATCAGGCTGAAACCAGCTCTGTGACATCCCCCGAGGGGTCCTGGATTGTGAGAGGGCACAGGCCAGGCCGAGGGACCCCACCAGTGTGTGATCAGGGCCAGGGAGGGACGCAGGAGGTTGGCCAGTCCAGGAGGGATCGTAGGAGGGCTCCAGGGTGTGTCTGGCCCATCTCACTCAGTCACAATCAGCCAGACCCCAGCAGCAAGCAAATCTAATGGTTGGAGCGTCTGCCCCTGGTGGTCAGTGCACGTCATAGTGAGCAGTTGAGTGGCCTTAACATATCATTAGCATATTACACTTTGATTGGTTGAATGGATGACCGAATGACCAGACACTTAGCATATTAGGCTTTTATTATATAGGATACTCCCCCTGTTGTTTCGAGCTATCTCTTTTATAATGAAAATCTTACCAAAAATATAAAATAGTGTTACCACAATGTTCAAATCTACTGATTCAGAACTAACATGAAATGGTTATTCAAATGGACTGCACAGATTGGGCCCCCATCTTCTCATATTTAAAGTGGTCAGATTCATTATAATTTAGAGAGTCTCTAGGGTTCTCTCCTGCTCCAAGTTTCGTTTATTCTTGTTCACTCTCACATTTCTTACCACTTTGAATATTACATGCCTTCCCTTCTGGCATGAAGTATTTGGGTTGAGCCAGGGGGAAGAACCAGAGATCAGAGAAATCATTAAACTGAGAGAGGGTATTAGAAGTGTAGCAAACAGGAGCCTGTCCCAGATCCAGATAAGAAATGTCTGGGGTGCCCGGCCAGCATGGCTCAGTGGCTGAGTATCAATCTATGAACCAGGAGGTCACAGTTCAATTCCAGGTCAGGGCACATGCCCAGGTTGCAGGCTGGATCCCCAGTGTGGGGCATGCAGGAGGCAGCCAATCAGTGCCCTACTCCTACCCATGAACACCACACTCACCACACACTCACCATGCGCACATATCCTATACAGACATCACACACACACACACACACTATAAGCACCACACAAAGAGTTGGCTGTGACCACTCCTTAATTTCCAGTATTATGCCTGGATTTGGAAACTGCTAAGAAGGTAGGAGTTGGGGGTGACCAGTAGTTAGAAAACAAAAATGGGCTTTGTATGGGAGTCCCTAGCTCACACAAGATGTCTTTTTAGACCTGGAATAGTTTTCTGTTTTGTGTGGGGATGAAGATTAGGGCTGATGCCTGAGGGTGAAGGCCTCAAGAAGAAATTCTGGGGAAGGGCAGAAGCCAAGGTGGGGAGGAGACAGGAGGTGGAGAGCTGATGAGAACACCCACAACCCCCGGGTGGGAAGGATCTCTTGGGTTCTGCTCTAGGCTGGGATGTCCTTCACCGAAACAGAGAGTCATCCTGGGCCCACAGGGAAGTTGCTGCCTGGACTGGCCAGAACTGACCCTGGCCCTGTGGGTGGGTGAGGGCTGAACCCCATGTTCTGCGTGCATCCCCCTCTGCAGTCACAGCCACACACATCCCACAAATGACCATTTCAATGAGAGCTTTTTAACACTTGGGCTCTAGAAACTTAAGAAATGCTCCACCCTTCAACTTAGAAAAGCAACTCTTCGTTTGAGCATTTTATAAAAGGTCAAGACGTTTTGCCACCTACATCAGACATGTAGCTTTTCTTCCCTCCTCTTACTTTTGAAATGATCGCCAAACCCCAGTGGTTTCGTTGCCTGGGAGAACGCTGTGCCACATGCAACATCTGTAAGCAGTTAATTTTCCAAATGGGAGATGGTCACCACAGATGCAGACCTTTTCAAAATAAACACTAGAAAAATATTACTCCAGCAAAAAATGCAAGCTTAGAATCCATGAGAGGGGGTGCGAGGCAGCCGGTGCTAGGACAGGACCCAGTTTGCATGGATAAAAGCCGCATCCTGGCCAGCCCAATGTGCAAAAGCAAGAGAATTGGAACCACAGAACTGCAGCGCAAAAAGAGGTCTTTGGGGTGAGAGCATTGGACATTAAGGCCTGGGGCAGGGGGTGAGTGCTTATCTGTGTCGGAACTGGAACCCAGGCCAAGAGTTTTTTGCACTATAATGAGCCTCTTTGAATTTCTTTGAATACTTTTAGCTTTTTCCTTTTTAAGAAAAAAAAGTCCTCTCACTTTTAACTATTGCCTTTAGGCCCAGTTGGGAGAGGAGGGGGACTCCCATCCTGGCCTCAAAGTGGGTGCTTCCTCTTTGCACTCTGCACACCACGCTCTGTAGCCGATGGCAAGCAGTGAGAGGACGGGAGCCTGCAGGCCAAGGTGGGGTGGAACTGACGGAGGCGCAAGATGCAGAACTCCACTCTGCTCCTAATCCACGTTACTGAATGAGGCGGCCAACCTTGGGGGCCCGTGCTCTGAGACTGAAGAAAGCAAGGTCATTGTGACCCCGTGAGTTAGGGGCAGTTGTGGGCAGGGCAGGCTGGAGATCCAACTGCACCAGGACTATGGTGCCTCTGACCAGGAATAAAAGGAGGCAGGGAGTAAACCCCCAACCTGGAGGCTGAAACTGACTAGGCATTCAGACCTTGTGGTTGTTTAGGGTTGGACTGGAATGGGGGAAATTTGAAAGACAAATGGTGCATTGAAAGGAGTATAATTGCTCCAGCTAGGTGCACCCCTGGACAGTGCTAACTAGTTAGGCTTTATCAGACTTATTGTTAGTTTATCCAGCTCGGCCCTACAGGATGGTTCTCTGCAGCGAGGTTTCTAAAGACAAAAGCTGAGTTCTGCCAGGAGAAAAAGAGAAGGGAATGGATACAAGAAAAGGATAGAAGAAGAAAAAACTGTGGGAGGGAGAACATAGGTAGTGGAGCTGTAGGGAGAGGAGGTGGGACCTGGGAAAGAAGTGGGAAACCATACGGGTAGGGGCAGTGGAGGAGAGTCAGTCACGATGACCACCAGGGGGCGCTACTGCCCCACCATCACCCTGGAATTCAAGGGGGTTTTCAGAACCTCAAGTGGGCTTCCCTCCCTCCCCCACCACACTCTAACTCGCCGTCTCTTCTGCAGGCTTTGAGGTTTCCGAACTTAGGCCCCTCGGGGTTGGCTCAGAGGACTCCCTCCGAAGGGGCCTTCCTCTGAGAGCCCTTTCCTGAGAGGCAGGATGGAGGCACCAGGTAAGAAGTGAAGAGGCCCCCCCGGATTTGTACCCTAACTCTGTTCCCCGCGTTTCAGGCCAGGCACCACTGGGGGTGGGGATAGGAAGGCACCTCTACTTGCAGGTTGCAGAGGGTTTGTTTCAAGCCGAGGACCTGGCCGGCAGCAGGGATCCCCTTTACATGCTCTGAAGCTGTGTCTTCCGCGATCATCCAGCGGAGAAGTGGCGCCCTGTCAAGTGGCAAACTCAGAGAAGACTGAAAATGTGAGCAGAGCCTCAGGTGTCCCCCTACAATAGACCCCGGGGGAGAGGGAGGGACACTTCTGGCCAGCAGTGGCTGGGACTTACACTTAGGAGCACAGAATCTGCGCCCAGGCACTGCCTGGTCTTATGGCCATTGCAGCCACCCCTGCTCCCCTCTGTCTGAGACCCAGCACCTGTTGTCTAGAATCAGAACATACTCGCCTCTGGGCAGACACCCTGACAAATCCTATAAATTCTATATCCTCCTCGGCTTCTCTGTTTTCAGTCTGCTCCTCAGACACCCAAAGCTCCCCTATCTACAACCTTCCTCATGTTACCTTTTCCAAGATGATGGCTTAGCAGATATTAGTTACAGTTCAAGTCCATTGATGCCTCTCAAGAAGATTTTAGGGAGACCTGGGCCTCCCAAGTCTAAACCACATCTCAAGATGGTTCTTCCACAGACTCATTCTTTCAAAAGATATGTATTGGTCTTCTCTTGCTTTCCCAGGGGCCTGGAAGAAGCAGGCTTAGTTAGGAACCAAGTGTGTTGGGACTCAAGGCTAAGTGTTCCGGCCTCTAAGCCAATTCTGTGAGGGCGCTGAGCCATGCAAGGCAAGCTCAAGTGTGAGTCCTGCAGGTGACAACTAAGGGTCTGGCCCTGCTGAAACAGGAAGAGACACCAGCGGAATCCAGGCATGGGTGGGGCCCTGAGCGGCCCACCCTCAGTGGTACCCTGCCCCACCGCTGCAACCTGGGAAGGCTCCAGCCTCAAACCAGGATTCAAGGAAGAGGAGCAGGGTCAGAATACCAGGCAAGATGATGGAGACTGTGGATTCAGGTACCGAAGCTTATGCCATTAGGGGATGGGGCTGATTGGGAAATTCTGGAAGAGGGGGCTGCCTCTGACATACCCAATCCTCATTTGAATTTGAGCAAAGGAGACTTGAGAGCAGGAGGGAGGCACCCAGGAGTCTGTGAGTCGTGCCTAAGCCTCTGGATCCCACATCTGAGGAACATGACTTACTATCAGCTTTGAGCGGTGGTAGCACCGTCGCCTCTGAGGTTTAACCAAGGCACGATTGTTCCTGATTGAAAACATGAGACTAAATTCCAGCCCCTCCTCCCGCCAGTGGCAGGCCAAGGCTCCACATCCATTTCCTGCCTTGGTCAGAATTGGCTGGGGAACGGGACAAGCCTGCTAGTGGCTCCTGCCTGTGGCTCCAGCCAGGAGAGGCTGGAGAGAATAAAGGCAGGCACAGAGGAGCTTCAAAGGGAATAACGCATGGACTTGAAGAGCTGACTCCCCCTCCCATCTCATCCAGATCCTTCTAGAGCCCCGGCACATGCCTAGTGCGGGTGTGCAAGGTCACTGAAAGCCCATCTTGTGGCCCTGAGGCCATGCTGCTGTGATGCTCTGAGGGCAGCTCAGCTACCCAGCCATTTCCCACAGAAAGGCAAGCTGTCTTTTCGCAGCCACGTTCCCCTGAAGATGGTCAGGTCTGCAGCTGGAGAAAATCAAAGACATACAGAGTATTATTGAGGGAATTCTAGCAAATGTCAGGTTTAAACAAAGCCACCACATTTTATAATCAGGGTTCAGAGAGGGTAAGCCATCTCAGAGATAAATCTAGCCTGTAACTCTTGACTCCTGACTCCTTTTTGACACCAGAATTTTTGAGAAAGTCTTTGAAAGAAATCACGAAATAAGCACCTCTGATCAAAGTATCAAAAATCAGCTTCAAAATTATGATAGGTGAGTGGTCAACATGGTCCTTTGCTAATACACACCCCCACCCCACCATTGTTTACTGTAGTCCTGAGGCCATGCCTCAAGGAGAACTGTTGCTCACACTTTTCTGTTTTTCCTCAGTCTCCCTCTCTGGGGAGTGAACCCACATCCCTGCACACAGGCGGTAATGTCTCACCAACCCTGAAGTCACTTCTCCAGCCTACAATTAAGAATAAGGAAGGAGAAAAGACCTGGAAACAGCCAATGGAGACATCACAAAATCCAGGTTCCAAAGTTCAGGCCCTTGCTCACTGAAAAGCCCCTCAGATTCCTTCAGATCCCTTTAACTCTTGTTTCACAGATAGTTCTAACAAGTTTACCTTTCAGGTTTATTATTATTATTAATTTTTTTGGACCTATGGAATATCAGAAGCAGCCAAGACATTAGAATAAAGGGGTTGAATTGCTACTGATAGGCATACTGAGAATTGCAGAAGTGATAGCTGTAGACACAGGGTAGCACCCCCCCCCAAAACACACACACACACACACACATAGAAGTCCCCAAAGCACTGAGACCTGGAATCATTTTAACATAGAACTAAATAGCCATATATGTCTCAGTAGACGTGAGTGTATTGCTGTGTGCCTAAATCACACATACAAAAAAGGAGTTCTTCAACCCATCTTTTGATTCTAAGAATAATGGCCCAGCTTCACCCAGTTCAAAGGACTCCTATAAATCTATATGTAATTTCAAAGGTCAAAAATGAGACACCCCTCCCTGCTCAGGAGCCAGGCCCCTGTGTTAGCACTTCCTCTTCAGATGCATTTAACATGTAACAGACAGATACACTCAGCATTTCCACCTCTTTAGGAGAGAAGAAAATGACTGTGAGTTGGCATAAGGATTCTTCGAAGATTGTACAAAGAAACAATATGCATGATATTGGAGGAATGTCTAAAACCTTTAAGAACAAGCAATATCCAAGCTCTCATAAGCAGCTTGGAAGCTTCTATTTATCCACAAATAATCGACATGCTCCAGATAATCTTTCCTTTCTGTTTGTTAATGGAGGCCCTAAGAGCCCCTCTAGGCCACCGTTGAATGATTGGATGAACGAATAGATGGATGGTGAATAAATAAACCTGGTGACATAGCTAGAGTTATTTGAGAAAAAAATCACCTTTCTTTAAATAGAGTCCTCTGCAGACTTTTCCCGATTCACACATTTCTCCCAATGAATCTACATCAGTAAGGCCTGAATATATTGACATATTTCAGATCATTTTTTTGCTGCTTGTATCGGAGGACATCCAACATTCAGATGAAAAGTCGAGAGTCAAAGGATATATAAAGAGCTCCCCAGACAAGAAAAAGCTAAAGGAGTTTATCACCACCAAATCAGTATTACATGAAATGTTAAAGGATCTTTTGAAGAAAAAGAAGAAGACGAAAGATAAAAACATGAACAATAAAATGGCAATAGATACATATCCATCAACAATTGAATCTAAGAAACAAAATAAACAAACAAGCAGAACAGATACAGAGAACATTTTGACAGTTGTCAGATGGGAGTAGCATTGGAAAAGGTAAAGGGATTGAGCAGTACAAATTGGTTGTTACAAAAAAGTCATGGGGATGTGAAGTACAGCATAGGAATATAGTCAATAATATTCTAATAACTATATATGGTGTCAGATGGGTATGAGATGTATCAGATGATCACTTAGTAAAGATATATACTAGCAATGTCTAATCACTGGGGTATACACCTGAAACTAATATAATACTGTATGTCAACTATAACTGAAAAATATACATAATTTTTTCAAAACTGAAAAAGTTAAAGGATATCAATGTCACCTTGAAAAAAAAGAATCTATTCATTTAAAAGTTTCTAAGTATCCAAATGGCTGGCACCAGTAGATATGAGCATTGTGTGTCCATTCATTCAACAAATATTTATTAAGTGTGTGCTCCATAGAAGTCCCAAAAGCTTGCTTTCTGCTAGGCCCTGAAAACCCCAAACTGAGTAAGATTGAATATTCAGTCAACTTCACAAAACCACATCATCTTGAAGCAGAGGAAGAAAGCAAGCATGCATATAACTTGCTCCATACCTAGAACTGTTTTAGGCACCTTCCTAAGTTACCACTTCTTGTTTTATGACAACCCTCAAAAGTAGGAATAACCCTTAACCAGACGAAGGAACTGAAATTTGGAGAGGTCAAGTAGCTTGTTCAAGCCATATAACTAGCAAGAGTCACAGTGAGGACTGTAGCCCATTGCTCCATGGCCCAAAGTAGGGGCCTGTGATGAGCCTCGGAGAGCAGACTAGACTAACTACAACTATCTGCTGCATCTCTTCAGGAAAATTATAAGCACTTATGAGCCTCGGTTTCTGTCTAATGGGACCACAGTGCCTCTTTCAGAAGTCAGTTGTGGGAATCAAAGGAAATAATATATGTGGGGGTCTCCTGGCTTTGGATCCAGTACACATTAGGTATTCAGCAAATGCTTATTTTGTGGGTACGGTCACCAAACCCTCTTCCACACTGACCTCCCAGCCCCAGAGGTCCTTGATACCCGTGTCTGCTGACAGTGAGCATCCCCAACCACTACCAGATGCAGGCGGCTCATGGCCTCCTGGGGCACGCTGTTCTGGACTTGGAAGTCCTCACTCACCTGGCATCCCTGTGCCCAGACCACACCAGGTGTGAAGAAGACAGGAGGAGAAGACACAGGTCTCCCTGGAGAGGTGACCGTTTAGCTCTGGGGACAAGGTCTGTCCAAGAAACCTTTGAGAACTCTCTTTAAGAACATCATCTTGAAGTTGATACATCATCTTTAAGAACAGGAATGGGAGGCAGTGGAGGCATGGCAGCCTCTCTCTTGCTCCCTCCACCTCATCTCTCTCCATGTCGAGAAGGAGCTAAGCTGACCACCAGGCAAAACTTCCTGGATGAGGGTGGCAGGCCGCTCCCTGGATCCTGATACTCACAGAACTGACTCTTTGTTTCCTCCAATGCCCTCTCCCTCTTGTTCAGTCCCCTTTTGAGCTACTGTCCCATGTGACTCTTAGCCAGCCAGGTATCTCCTAGCCTTGTGAGAGATCAATGTTGCTCTAATGTTTTTCATCTAAAATTATCAAAACGATGATTTTGTAAGTATGTTAAACCACAGTCAGAAGAAGTCAGGTCCCTCACATTCCACCACCCTAACTGGCAGTCCTTAAAGTGTAGGTGTTAAAAGTTCAAGCTCTTAGAGCTGGCCTTTTGGACTATATTCCAGCTCTACAACTTCTAAACAGTAAACCTGGACAAGTTAGTTAACCTCATTAGCCTTGATTTGTTCATCTATGAAACAGTTCCTCCCTTAAAGAGTTGTGGTAAAGAACCAAGGTCAGTAAACGATGGTTCATGGGTCAAATCTGGCTCGCTGCCTGATTTTATGAAGTCCGGTAAGCTAAGAATGGTTTTTGCATTTTAAATGGTTGAAAAAAAATCAAAAGAAAAATATTTTGTGACACGTGTAATTCAAATTTCAGACCCATAAGTAAATTTCTGTTGGAAATTAGCCATGAATGTTTGTTTACAAATTGCCTATGGTTGCTTTTCTGCTACAACGGCAAAGTTGAATAGTTGCAACAGAGACATTATAGCACACAGCCTAAAATATTTACTACCTGGTTCTTTCATAAAACGTTTGTAAATCCCTGGTAAAGGGAAAAGGAAGAAATGCATGGACGTGGTTGTATAGTTTTAAATACCTAAAAAATCTGTTATTATTTCCTCTTATTGCCATCTAGTGCCCATTTGCTTTTGGAGATACCCAAGTAATTACAAAGATTTTCTAAATTATTTTTAAAATCACTGCATAATACACATTTTCCTGTAGAACATGTAGTGGTATCTAGTTCTAACTGGCATTATTATACAGAATACACATATAAGCATAACCAATTGACACAGACAGTAGGGGGGTGAGGGCCTGTGCTGGGAGATGGGAATGTGTGGAGAGAGGTCAATGGGGTAAAAGGAGACATATGTAATACTTTCAACAATAAAGAATTTAATTTTTTAAAAAATACAGAATACACTGATCATCCTGAGCACACAGAAAGACAATGCAAGAGAGGTCCCATCCTCTCAATGTCATCCTCTAGACTTACTCTTATTGGAATACATGGTGGAAGGACTTGGAAGCAAATAACAACAAAGTCTCCAGATTTCTTTATATCACAGCACAGGGAAGGGAGAAAGGGCCTTAGAAGTTGTTTGATCCAATCACCCTGTTTTATAAATGAGGCATCTGGGCCCTGATGAACTAACTTAAGGACTTACCTAAGAGCACCCAACTCTCTTTGACCACTCCCACATCTTGGTGTCTCTCCAGTGTGTACTTCCTTTCCCTTTAAGTTGGTGGCTCCAACGACATGTCCTGACTTTCATCTGATATGACATTGACAAAACAGCTTACGTGCAGGTCCTGGTTTATTAGATGTTCATAATCTTGAAAGCAAAGCAAATCCATTATTTAAAATTTATTTTATGTTTGCAATTAAAGTGTAATTGACATATAACATTATATTAGTTTCAGGTGTACAACATAATGATTCCATTTTGTACACGTTGGGAAATGATCACCATAATAAATAGTTAGCATTCATTATCACACATAGTTACAAAATGTTTTTCTTGTGATGAGAACTTCTATGATTTCCTCTCTTAGCAACTTTCAAATATGCAATACAGTCTAATTAATTATAGTCACCATGCTGTACATTCTATCCCCGTGAGTTTTTTATCACTGGGAATTTGTACCTTTTGAGGCCCTTCATCCATTTCACCCACCCCAAACCCCTCAAATCCATTTTGAAAACAAAGGAGCATCTACCCTGGCCCAGCCTTGACATCCATTCCCCAGCAAATACAGGCTCTTTAGTGTCCCTAATCAAGATCTGTCTGTGTTTACCCAATCTCTGCACAGGGTCCTGGCACAGCCTCACTCAGCTGCCTGTCAAAGGTCCAGAACAGGTGAGAAAAATGAGAAGGCCCTGCCCGGAGCAGTGGATGTGGCCCTCGCAGCCTGCCCTTCATACAGCAGGACAGAACGGGCATTCACTTACCTCCTCCCTGTCACGATACCAACTGAAATTACCTTTAAATGAGGAAGAGCATCATTATTTCATTAACAGGGTTGCGACAATTGAGGAAAATTTGTCTCCAGTGTAAACAACCAGAACGTCTTTGCGCTCTATGAAAACAAGGTTAAATTACTTGCAGATCCGGGCGACGAGAAGATGTAGGAAGTGAACCTGAAGCCTGACACATTCAAGGTCTGGGAACCGAAAATAATAGGAATTGTTCTGAGTGGAATCGAGCTCAGAGATGGGCACACCTCTTTGCACAAGCAAAGATTTGCATGCCTTCCCCTTTGCTTGTAAGAGGGTCGTAACTTCCTTCCATGACCACATCCCTTACATGTCCACCAGGAAGATAGTCACCACATGCCTAGGCCCTGGGTCACCCCAGCAGGGATCTGACGAACCCTAGGCCACGGGCTCCCTTGACCTCCTCTGGGAGAGACTGTGGGGACCTGGTCAAGAGAACAAGAGGCTAATCTGCTGAGAAGAGTTCCACATTTTAAAAAAAGAAAGAAAAGTAAAATTAAACGTATTTGACCTGGGAAGAAATAGAAGACTTTCTAGTTGCCAAAGGGACAAATTCGCCAAGCAAATGTGAACTCCTGGGGAGTGGGTCAGAGGAGCCCATATGGAGTAGACTGGGCTGGGGGTGATGGGACGATTTATCCGGGTCGGGTCAGATGGGAAAACCCATCGGAACGCTCCACAGAACTCAGCACAGTCTGCCCTTTGTACGGGTATTTATCTAAGTCGTCAATTTTATAG
>NW_006383011.1:19252190-19278815 GCF_000327345.1 Myotis davidii | reverse complement strand
TCAAGAGGCCTGGCTGTGGTTTGCACCGCATAATGACAGATGCCAAAAACAAAGGGGAGGGGAGAGGGCACTGGGGAGAGACCACAAAAGAGCCTTTATAATTATGCCTCTGCCTCCCTGGGGGGCCTGCTGCTCCCTCTACTCCTTGCGGAGGTGCCCGGCCTGCCTGGGGAGGGAGGGCTGGCGGTGGGGGCAGGGGGGGCGCTGCTTTCCCTGGACGCGCAGGGCAGCTGCCTAGCACGCGTCTATTAATAACCGTGCAGGGACTTGCAGGGAGCTATTAGTCGCTGTCTCTCTTCTCCAGGCTAAATAGCGGCAATCCCTTTAACCTTTCTTCATGGGCCTGATTTTCCATCCCTTTAATCATCCCTGTCACTTTCTGCTGGATGGGCTCCACTCTCACCACATCCCTCCCCCGGAGTGGCTGGGGACTCCGAGCCAACTGGAGGAGCGGGCCTCGCCTGAACAGCACTCCTTCCCTCTGCGCCCCTCTCTGCCTGCCCTGCGCTGGCGCGGCCTGGGAAGCCCAGGGTGGTGGCAGGCACCAGAGGCCAAGACACAGCATTCCTGACCCTTTGGAGCTCTTACTCCTCCTGTTGGGATGTTCCCGGTGACCAGAAAGCCTCTAAAATCTAAGAATCTCCTCTGAGCTGATGTGCTCTTCCCTGCCAGACCCCAGCCTCTCCTATGGACCCTGAGAACAGCCAGCTATCCTGCTGCCCTTTCACCCGCCAAAACACTTACAAGCCAGCTTGAGAAGTAATTTTTTAAAGCAAATGTCATTTTTATCACGTCCCTCCCCTACTCAAGGGCCCCGAGGCGCTCCCTGTTACTTTATGGTATTGCACATGTAAACACTCACCAGATACCGGAGCCAGAATGCTCCGTCCTGCCTGTGTCCTAGATCCTGTTTGGGGTGTGCTGATATAGACATAGATGCAGGGTTAGGGTCCTTTGACAACAAACAGCAGAAACCAACTCTGACTGGTTTCAGAATCAGGGATAAATTGGAAATGAACGGCATCATTTGCAGAATTAAAAGGAGAGCTGAACTCCCAGCCTAAGGAAGGACAAAACAGGGCAACTCGGGGGTCCTTCTAGAACATTGCCATCAGATGTTCGGCTCGTTCCTCCTTATTTATTTTTGCTTAAGATTCAGCGTTCTGGGACCTAGAGTCTAAGACAAGGTTTGTGACAGGAGGATGGGGGAGTCCTGTGATTGCCCACCCCTCTGGAACCACCCATGGTGGGAACAATTGCCAGATTTAGCAAATAAAAATACAAGATGCCCAGCTAGATTTGAATTTCAGATAAACAATGCATAGTTGTTATTATAAATCTAGCCCATGCAGTAGTTCCTGGGTTCGTCTTCCCATTCTTCCTTTCCCCCAGCCCCATTCTGCAACTTCTCTGTGAGCCAGCATCCCCTCTGACGGCCACAATTCCCTGTTGTAGCTCATGCCTAACTAATTTCTTCAATCCATCCTCAAGGTTGCTGTGGATTTTATTTCTTTCTCTTTAATTTTAATAGCCCAGCTTAAATTGCCTCAAAACTATGTACAGTAACTGACACAAATAAAAAGGCTCATGTGCCCTTTGGCAATCATTTATTATTTATGTCTTCTTTACTTTTACTTAGTGAAAAAAATTTTTTTCTTTGCCTTCTCTTTTTTGCCAAATACGTCAAAAACAGCCCTAATATAATTTAGTGTTTGTGTAATTTTTTAGTTGAACATGCATTTTCACATTTCTTATTTTATTTAGTATTGTAAATTATCGTAACTAGTGAGTTAAGTGTTTCATTGACACCCATAATATAGCCCCCCGCCCCATTTCACAGATGGGAAGACTTTGAAAGGTCGATTATAAAAGTGAGTATTGATTCAAAGTTGTGGATCGAGGACTTAGAACAATGTGCTCTTTCCTCTATATCAAAAGTCAGCAAACTTTTCCTATAAAGAACCAGAGAGTAAATATATCAGGCTTTGAACACCACATGATCTCTATTGCAACTACTCAACTCTGCTGTTGTAACACAAAAGCAGCCATAGTCAATACATAAATGAACGGACGTATGTTTCAATAAACTGTATTTACAGAGGTCAACAGGCCATATTTGGCCCATGGGTTGTAGTTTGCTAACTCATGCCTCCTCTATACCACACAATAAGTACCTTTCAATGTTTATAAGTCTATCAAAGTTTGCCTCCAATTGGGATGCCATGATTTTGACCCACATTAATATTAATTCTTTCTTTCCTTCTTACCGCTTCTGCGTCAGTATTATTTGGACAATAACTGACTTGGATTCCCACTACACCATTGAACCATCCCAGTCTGTAGTAAAATTTTCTCTGGTGCTATGAACATGCTAAGCCTGTCCTTCCTCCCCTGGATTGTCCTTGACTTACATGTGTGATCAGTTCTGACAGCCTTTGTGAGGAGGTGCCTTTCCAGTACAATGCATTTCTTTAGGCCCCAGAATTAACCAGGATAAGTCATCCTAATAGTTCCCACTCACTCTGAGTTTCATGTGCCTCCTCCCTTGGGCCATCTCTAAGCTTATCCCAGGGAGACCCATGCCCTGAGATGGTAACTCCACTAGGAGGCCTCCCTGCAGCCCTCTTCACCTCTGGTCCATGGAAGAGAGACTATTTAGTTCTATCTGCTGCCTGCAGAGTGGGAAGACTGTCCCAGATGCTCTTCCCAGGGACGGCAGGAGCTTCCTAGAGCAAACCAGCTGGTTTGTCTTCTACCCTTTGCTGTTTATAGATCCTAGGACAGTGAAGGCTGGGGACTGTGTGTAAGCAGCATCCTCCTGGGCAAGGGCTCCAGTTGCATGTTGATTGTCCACCTACAACCATAATTCTACCATGTAGGAGTCAATGGAACATGACTAGCACCTCACATTAGGGACTCCAGGTCTTTAAGTGAGTTTCTAGGCATGTGTGTATGCACACCAACCATAAAGTCAAAAAATTGCCCAAACGCCTCATTTACAAGTAAGGAAACTGAAGCCCAGAGAAATCACCTTAGTGTATCATGATACCAAGGCATAAGGATTCATATTATCTTTATAAATAGTAGCCATAAAGGTGTTGCTAATTTGATCAATAAAACTGAAATTTATAACTATAAAGCTTTCCTGAATATCAATATGTTTTGTTTAAAATAAGAGGCAGAGAATGTGCTCAACCCAACACAGCCCACGAGCCATGAATGAGGTCAACTTTTTCAAAAATACTTGAGATTTGGCCTTTTCAAGGCTTCTGTGTGTCCCAAAGGCAGAATTTTCTGGGAACACTCACAACACCCTCTAAATTTCTTCATAAATTCTCCAGAGGAGTGAAGAACGGCAGCAAAGGATCGAGGGTACAAGGAACACTAAACACCCTTGCTCTACCATTTTGAAGTTATAGGACTTGTAGCAAATAATTCAATTTTTCTAAGCCACGTTTTCTGATCTGTAAAAGAAGTATAATAACAGTACTTATCTTATGGAGGTGATGTGATAATTATATGAGATCATGTATACAGAGTACCTAACATCGGCTGACTTAATAGTAAGTACACAAATATTCGCTCTTATTGCAATTCTCGTTGACATTCCGGGCTTTTTGCCTTAAGTCCAACTCTAATTTTGAGCTGACCACTCTGTGCTACTTTTCCAACTGTGAAACAGATAATATCTTAGCTGGAGAGATGGATAATTATAAGTTAGTTATGACGTGGGGAGACAGCTCTGCCTCTTCACCCAGGGCCATGACCTGGCCCGAATGACCTCCACGCTAAGAGATAAGATGCTTTTCTGAGCTGGGTCTCCTCTGAGGAGGTGTCTCCAGGCCAGGACTTGGGCTCTCTAGAAGAGGTAATGGGCAGTCGCAGGTCAGAGGTTCAAAAATTTAGGGAAACAGACAAGGAAATGTGAAAAAGGCTATGCTCAGATTTTTTTTTTGTTGTTGGTAATCTTTCTGGCATTATGGTTTTTTTAGTCCAATTGTGTCACCTTTTGAAAGTCCCGCAGATTGAGGGCAAGAGAAATAAAATAATTCCTACAACACAAAGGCAAAGGGCTCAGGATAGATCCTGGATAAGGCTCATGCTGCTAGGGGTACCTCAATGGACCTGACTGTAGTATTTGCAATATTTCCAAACCATTAAAAAAAAAAGACAAAGAGAAAAAGCAGACCGCCTAGAACTTCACTTTCCCAGTGGTAGAAGAAACATGTTAGACAAAACAACTCTTTCTCTTTTTCCCTGGGTTAATTGGCGGCAGCAGCAGAAAACACTTCACAGAAAGTTCCAGAAGGGCTTGATATTGAATTTGTAAAGTACAAATTCCCACAACAATCAATGACTAAAGTAGCAATATTTTAGCCCTTCACAGGAATCTGGTTATTATTACCATTAATGCCAAGAATCTTGTTTCTATTCTTTTTGATTTAAGGTAATTTTCTTTGTAAAAGGCTGCTTTGTTAAGCTCTGTGCAGTTGCATGGGTTTGGGGAGAAAGAGAACTAGGCATGTTGGGAAAGTATCGTGTTGTACTGAAACTTTAGAGGCCCTGGTTGTGAAGAACCCCTTTGTTTTTGCCCTGAACTGATGCAGTTCTTCAGACTTCGTTTTCTAGTTCAGTGCACTAATTTCAGCATTGTCCACTCTGATGATGCTATCTCTTTAAACATGACCATTTCCAAGGAAGGTCTCCAGGAGGCTGGATCTACCTGGTCAGGCCTGGCTATGACCTGGCCAAAGGAGACCCAAGTCAATGTTTGTGTCTAGAAAGTGACCACATGACTCAGGGTCCATCTTGTAGACACTGAGGAAGCACAGATACCAATAAGTGAAATATCTAGCTAGGTGGTTCTCAACCAGGGGCAATTTCCACCCCTGCCTCCAGGGGACATTTGACAATGTCTGGAGACATTGTTGATGATCACAACTTTTGGGGAGTGGTGGTTCTACTGGTATCTAGTGGGTAGAGAGCCAGGGATGCTGCTAAACATCCTACAAAGCACAGGACAGGACCCACAACAAAGAATTGTTCAGCCCTAAATGCCAACAGAATTGAGGTTGAGAAACCTGAGACGGAAAAGAGACACAAGAGAGCTCTGCATGGGCTGGGCCCGGCCCATCCCCTTCTTCATATTTTGCCCCATTTTCCCTCAGTTCCTGACAGCATTGTGTTCCCTCAACATATTCTGATCTTTTTCTGCCTGCCAGTCTCCTCCCTACTATTTCATCTAGTTCAAGCATGTCAAACTCACAGCCCATGGGCCTCATGCCTCATTTATTTGGCCCGTGTTAGCCTTTGAGTTTGACATGCTTGATCTAGTTAATGTCTTCTCATCCCAGATCTCAGAAGCCTTTCCATCAAGACTAAGTCAAACCCCTATTACATGCTCTCTCCCCTTTATTCTTTCTTTTTTTCAAGAGTTTTGAAAATGTCTTCATGGCTTTTTCAAAACTCCCCAAGCTCCCTGCATCTTAGCTCTTAAGTGTATGGGCTGACAGCACTAAGTCTGGAGTCAGATGGGTCGTGTTGGAATCCCCACTCTGGCAGGGTCTAGTTGTGTGCCCTTGGGCAAGTCACTTAACTTCTCTGTGTCTGTTTTCTTACCTGTAGCATGAAGGTCATAACTACACCTAGTTCATAGGAGGGCTGTGAGGACTAAATGAGAGATGCTTATAGAGTGTTTAGAACAGTGGCAGGCCCATCGTGAGCACCATGTAAAAGTTTGCTGTAATTATTACTTCAAGAATTAAAAACTGCCTTTCTGAGACACGGAGCTACGTGATAAGAGAGATATGCAGCATTTTCTCTTCTCAGCAGCATGGCCCTGCCTCACTGACTTTTCTCTACCAGAGGCATCATCTCAGACCAGCTGAGGCAGGGGAGCCAAAGTCAATGCTTTCTATTTAGAGATAAAGAAATTGAGACCCAGAGAGGTTAAGGCGTTTGGAAAAAATCACATAGCAGGTTTCTTTCTACCTGATCAGACTCCCCCTACCCTACCTCCCACCTCTTCTCTCCACTCTACCCCCCTTTGAGGTTATAACTAGTGCAATTCCTGATCTACACTAAATGAATATCCCATAGCAACTATCTCTGTCTGACTACAGGTCCCTGCTCCCCTGCTTTTCTACAAAAGACCTGGGAGTTATAAAATCCAAGCTTATCAGAACAAAGCACACTAAATAGAGCACAGCAGGATTCCTAATCAGAGATTTAAGGTGCTCACACAACAGCCTGAAGGGAAAAATAAAAAATGTAGGACTAGCGAGGGGGAAAAAAAAGTAGACTAAGGGCAAATAATAACCTAAATAAATTAAGAAAATACTGAGGCTGTCTCCTGAAGTTTTCTGCCATTACATCATTGATCCTGAGCCGGGCTGTGGAATGTCTCTGCAGGGCTATACAAGCAGGGCCACACCTCATTTGTTTTAACTCCCTCAAATCCTGTTTTACTCTTTGACACCCTCCCAGCCTCTTATGGCTGTTCTTACTCTTTTTTCACCCCTTACAGGTTTTTTTAAGCTCATTCTTTGCCAACACTGTAGTGTTTGAGCGCAAAGAGTTCCTGGGACCTGAGATCTCATGGAAAGGAGTGTGGTGTTCAGACCGTGGAGGGACACTGGCCTCTGACCTTTTGGTCTGGCCACACTTGAGAAACCCAGCTCTGTCTGAAGTCCTAAAAAGACATGAATAAACTGGAATAGCATAAGAGGAGTACAACCAGGAAATGACACTTTATTATGTAAGGGGCAACTGGGCGAAGAGGGCTTAGAGCTGTCTTCAGCAAATGTAAAGGCTATTGGGTTTTCAGGTCCCAACATTACAGAATGAACTAATGTGAACTTCTAAGTCCTCCAGAAACCCATAAAAATACTGGTAAAGTATACCAAAATAAAATTGTTTTACAAATTTATCTAAGCTCATAAAAATGAAGAAAAATCTCTAGGTTCCAGAAAAAAGAGAAAAAGAAAAAGAGGGAACTCATAGTCAGGGTGGCAAGCTTCAGCTTATGCTTTGATGGCCCAAGGAGATATTGACCCAAATATAGGCCCTAATGTCTCTAGAGGCTAAGGTTATAATGCCCCTAAAAGAGCAAAAGGTGGAGTTGTGGGGCCCTGAAATGAAGACTCTAGAAACATTAAGTAGAGACCTTGAGAAGACAGTTGCTTCAATTTAAGTTCCACTCCCAAGCCCAGGAAACCTCTGTGATACAGGTCTCTTTTCAGAGTTTCGGGTAAGGAAAGAAAACTACCCCAGAGAAACAAAACCTCAAGTCATCACCAAACACATGTGTGCTAGAAAAATTTATACTCCTTACCTGGTATATTACTCAAGGTTCTCCAGAGAAACAGAAACAATAGGATATATATGGATAGATATATAGATATATAGATATATAGATATATATGGATAGGTATATAGATATATAGATAGATAGATATGGATAGATATATCCCTTCCACTCCTTTCCTTCTCCTTCTCATCCATCTCATCCCACTCTTTGCTGAGAGAGAGAGAGAGAGAGAGAGAGAGAGATCAATTTATTTTAAGGAGCTGGCTCATGCAATTATGGGGACTGACGAGTCTGAAATCTTCAGGACAGGACAGCAGGTTAAAATACTGACCTTTCCAGAAGCCCTTGCAGCTAGGGTAGCAATGCAATGTGTTGTAGCTCTGACCAATGAAATATAAACTCAATATACCAATAGGCTGCTAGGAAGAACAACTTCCCCTTTGCCCTTTGCTCTTCTATCTAGAATGAGGACACATTACTCATAGGCACCTTAGGGCCATGAAGGGAAGACAAAGTCACATACTAAGGGTGGGAGAAACAGATGATGAAAAGAACCTCGGTGCTTGATAACACCCTTAAAGAGGTGCACTAGCTCTGGACTACTTACCTCTGGCCTTCTCATTACAAAATAAACCCCTTGATATTTACTTCATTTTCTATTATTTGAAGCCAAATGCAACCCTAAATTGCACAACATGTTAAAAATTTCAGGATATCTACTAAAAGAAGAGAATTTGAACATGGTGGCTTTTAAAACAGTAAAAGAGAAAAGGATGAAATAAAGAAAACTCAGTCAATATAATAGAAGGCAGAAGAGAAGTAAAGAATATAAGAGATTAAAACAAAACATTAAGATATAAACATATACCAATAATAACTGGATTCCAATAGTAAATATAAATGAAAGGATTAAAACTACCTGTTAAAAGATACAAATGCTAAGATCAAACAAGAAATCCAACTTTTTTTTCTTTCTAGTAGATCCACGTTTTAATTGTCCACTAGCTAGAACAGAGGAAGATTGAAAGTAATGAGATTAGGAAAAATACACCAAGCAATCATTATCAAGAATTCTGCAGGAAAACACAATAATGCCAAATTTAAATATACCTAACAACAAAACAGAAAGAAAGAATAAGAAAAGGAAAGAAGGAAATTAACAAATCCACCATCATTGTAAGAGATTTTATCTGAAAGCAGACTCAGACAAATGAGTCCAAAATTGAAATGGGCTGCCTAGGCTAGGAGAGCTTCATAATCATGGAGGCTTTGCAGAATCTGTATGACCCTCGATGAGGCTGTTGCTGGCATGTGCAGGTATCTGACCCTTAGCTCCATGAGGGCAGGAATCATGTCTGTTTTGTTCATTCCTATTGACCGAATGCTTAGAGCAGAGCCTGATACAGAACTGTCATCAATAGGTGTCTACTGAATAAATGAATGAATGAATGAATGAATGAATGATTCAGCCAAGAAAAGGGATAAATCGCCTCTAGAGTTCCCCTCAATTCTAAAATTTAGTGATTCTGACATGCCCATTCCTCTTCTCTTTGTCCTTACTCCATTCTGATGCCCAGAGTCAACACGAACCCAGGAGACTTGAGGCGGCACTGAGAGAGACAAGGGTGGAGTGAAGAATGGACAGAAGAGTAGTAACATAAAAGCCCAGAAAATGGAAGCCAGCTCTGCAAAGAGCTTCCAAGAGTTTCTGCCACAGAAATTCCACTTGGCCACAGTTACTGCCCTGGCGAAGGGCCTGGAGGGAGATGGTGTATGGCCTGCCATGAAGGGGGCCTTCCAGTCAGCACATCTTGCCTGTGCTGCCTACAAGGGTAGAGAACCATGACAGGGAGTAGGTCACCCAGTCCGCCAGATCCATAAACCAAAACTTCTCCTACTTTCTGGGTTCTGGGACACATACAGGAAAGGGGATGAGCTCCCTAGTTATAGAGCAGTGATGGCAAACATTTTGAGCTCGGCGTGTCAGCATTTTGAAAACCCCTAACTTAACTCTGGTGCTGTGTCACATATAGAAATTTTTTGATATGTGCAACCATAGTAAAACAAAGACTTTTATTTTTGATATTTATTTTATGTATTTAAATGCCATTTAACAAAGAAAAATCAACCAAAAAAGTGAGTTCACGTGTCACCTCTGACACGCGTGTCATAGGTTCGCCATCACTGCTATAGAGAGTCTTTAGGTCTAGGAAGAACAAGGTCCCTGTACTTGGGAATCCTCCCATCTGATAGGGAAACACAGCCCTACCCTCATAGAGCCTGTTATGGACTGAAAGTTTGTGTCCCCACCCCTCTAATTTCATGTTAAAATCTTAACCCCCAATGTGATGGTGTTAGGAGGTGGGGTCTTTGGGAGGTCTTTAGGTCATGAGAATGAAGCCCTTGTGAATGAGATTAGTGCCTTTATCCCATTGGAGGAGAGCTCCCTCACCCCCTCCATCATGTGAGGGCACAGAAAAGGCAGCCATCTATGAACCAGATGCTGAACCTGCCTGGGCCTTGATCTTGGACCTTCCAGCCTGCAGGGCTGTGAGGAATAAATTTTGTTGTTTGTAACGACCCCATCTATGCTTGTCTGTTATAGCAGCCCAAATGGACTAAGTCAGAACTGCTAGAATGAATGTTACAGTCCCTCTCCTCAGGAAGTAAATCAAATCTAATGGAGGAGCCTGGCCTCTACCCTCAGAATGCCCTGGTCCGAGTCAGCTACTAGTATATCTCTTGCCCTCCCACCCAGGCAAGACCAAGGAGGGAGGGAAATGGCGGGCCCAGGTTCGTTTCTGTGATGAATGGAGGCTGTGAGCACTGCTGCCAACAGGCTCTCAGGGGACATTCCCACAGGCCCGCCATCAGGGTCGGGGCTCCCTTCCCTTCGTTCCCTCCCCACCATAATGCCTGACCCACTGGAATGAATCCGGAGCTCTGAGCCTATTTCTAGCACAGGAATGTTGGCCCCTTTGTCATGTCCTGCTTTCCCTCTGCTCTGTTTTTGTTTCCTTTCCCACCCTGTCTCCCCCAGCCCCAGCCCCCATTTCCCAAGCTCGCTCCTGGGAGACCAGACTCACCAGCCCACTGGCGATCTTGTTTTACATGAGACATTTCCAAAAAAGACCAAAAAGTCCTTTCCAGGAAAATGCCATTTTTAAAATTCAGCTCCAGACACTGCGGCAACATTAGGAAAACAAAGGACTTGGCAGAAAGGTTTTCTGCATCGGGACTTTCTAAAATACCTTTTCCAAATTGCCTCCAGTAGGAATGACTCCAGGGGTCAGCTCTGGAACACCGGGCAATTTCAGATGGACAGTGACTTCTGGTTTTCACACAGCCAGTCTCTCCTTCCTGGGGATCACCCTGGGATCTCCTCCCAGGCCCAAGCAGAGCCCCTCTCAAGGGCTGCCAAAGAAAGCAGCTGTCTCCAGAGGGTCAGGAAATGCTGCTGGTTCCTCCCTTCAGAGGAGCCTGCTCAGCCGCTCTCTGGCTGCCATCACTAAGCTGAGGGGCCAGGACGGAGGCCTAGGCGACAAACTGTGATTAGGAGGGAGCTGCCTTCTTTTATCATCCAAGTGACAGAAATATACAATTTCACCTGGGGCATACACAGTGGTGTTATTCCTTTTGCATATGTCAGGTAGAATCATGTTGATGTCATATGTGTAACAGTCATGCCATTATTTATTAAGCACATTCCATGGTGTGCACCAGTAACCTATTCTTTTTTAAAAAATATATTTTTATTGATTTCAGAGAGGAAGGGAGAGGGAGAGAGTGATAGAAATATCAGTGATGAGAGAGAATCATTGAACAGCTGCCTTCTCCACACCCCGCACTGGGGATCAAGCCTGAAACCTAGGCATGTGTCCCGACAGGGAATTGAACCATGACCTCTTGGTTCATAGGTCAACGCTCAACCACTGAGCCATGCCAGCCAGGTGCTAACCTATTCTTTATATTTGTTTTATTGCATTTGATCCTCATGAAAACTGTTATAGGCTGAGTTGTGTCCCCCCCTCCACCCCCCCGCATCCCCACCTTAAAAATTTCATGTTAATGCCCTAACCCCCCAGGACATCAGAACATGACAGTATTTGGAGACAGGGTTTTTAAAGAGGTACTTCAGTGAAAATGAGGTCTTTAGGGTGGGCCCTGATCCAATCTGTCTGGAGTCCTTAAAAGAAGATCTGTAGACACAGACATATGTGCCCATGGAGCAAAGACTATGTGAGAGCACAGCAAGAAGGCAGTCATCTTCCAAGAAGAGAGGCCTCAGGGGAAACCAAACACCCTTACTAACACCATGATTTTGGACTTCTAGCCTGTGGAACTGTGAGAAATGTTGTTTTTTAAGCCTATAGTATTTTGTTATAGCAGCCCTACCAACTTCATGCAACAAACAACCCATAAGATTAATATTGTTATTATCATCATCTTGTAGAGGGCAAAACAGTCTCAAGATGTTATGAGACTTACCCAGCAAACAAATAAGACAGCTACAATTTGGGAGTCACTGGCCTAACTCCAGAATACAAGCTCTTAAACCAGTGGTTCTCAACCTTCTGGCCCTTTAAATACAGTTCCCCATGTTGTGACCCAGCCATAAAATTATTTTCGTTGCTACTTCATAACTGTAATGTTGCTACTGTTATGAATCGTAATGTAAATATATGGATGGTCTTAGGCGACCCCTGTGAAAGGGTCGTTCGACCGCCAAAGGGGTCGCGACCCACAGGTTGAGAACCGCTGTCTTAAACACTGTGTCCGACTGCTTCTCTTCTGTGCTCCGCTATGTATGCGCATGTTTTACTTATTTATTGCTGCATAACAAGCAACCTCACAATGTAATGGCTTTAAGTAGCAACACTTACTTTGTTCATTCATCAGTAATTGGGCAGGGCTTTGTGGGAATAGTTCATGCCTGCTCTGCTTGGTGTCAGCTAGGATGGCTCCAACCCTAGACCAGATCATCTGAAGTCTAGCTCCCTCATTGTCTGGTGATTGACACTGGCTGTCAGCTAGGACCTTAGATTAGGCTGTTGGCCCAAACACTTCATGTGGCCTTTCCATGTGGCCTGAGCTTCCTCCTAACATGGCAACTGGTTCCAAGGTGAGAATCCCAAGAGACAGAGCCAGGGGAAAGCTGCATCACCTTTCTAGCCCAGCCTTGAGAAGAAAAAAAAAAAAAGACAGCATCGCTTTTACCACATTCTCTTCCTTAGAAGCCAGTCACTAAGGCTGACTCATGTTCAAGGGGAGAGGAATTTGATGCTATCTTTGATGGGAGGAGTGTCAAAGAATTTGCAGAGATGTTTAGAAATCACTAGGGGCATGTGCCATTCACATGGTTGTCCGTGTTTTGTCAGGTGTTTGTTTACTTACCAGTAGCACCGTATCATTGAAAGAGCATTTAACTGGGGTTCAAAGCCCTGAGCAAGAGCCATTCAGCTGTAAGGGGCCAGGATTCCACAACCCGTGCGTGAAACGAGCAGGATCTGCTTCCAGTGTAACCACCTTCCTCTGTATAGGACTGAGGCCACTTAGCTCCATTCCAAGTAATATTATTATCCCCATTTACACATGAAGAAACTGAAGTTGGGGGGATGTAAGTAACTTGCCTAAAAGTTAGTAGAGGCAGAGCCTGAACTCGAGGCTGTGCCCTGGCTGGTGCCATTTTCTCCAGAGCCAGGTATCCTGCCCCTGCATCCTAGCCCAGCACCCAGGCTCTGTTCCCTGTTGGGAGGCTTTCTGTACAGCCCAACTGTCTGCCAGGACATCTGGTGGCACCTGGATGGTCCATCTCTCTACTCCACTCAACTTTTGGGGCCTCACCATGCTTTCTGTTCAACCTTATCCCTGACTCTATTGTGAACTACTCTCTGAGTCCTACTGTGGAATGGCCACCACACTGTGCTCACCCTACAAATCCATGTCCCAGCCCTTCATATCTGCCCCAGACCAACTTGATAATAGAAGAGTACTTTGGCATGGCCATAGCACAAGACCAAGCAAGACAGCATCAAGTATCTGAGGCCCCAGAGTCAGACAAATCTAGATCCAAATCCTGACTCCACCATTTATTATTCATGTGTAAGAATAATGAGGCCCACGTTGCCTCATTGTGAAGATTCTCCATGAATTAATACATGTACAGGGCTTGGCACCATGCCTAGCACATAGTAAATGCTTAATAAATATTAGTCATCTTTGGTGTTGTTATTATCAAAAATATTTGTAACAGATCCACTAGAAAGCCTAGCATATGGTAGGCATTCAAAAATGATAACTGTTAATCTCATTGTTTGAGTCCTGGAAGAGCTACAGGAATTCAGAGAACGGCCAGATAACAAGGTAGTGAAGACAGAAAACAGGCTGCCCAAGCAACTGTGCAGGTCTGCAGATCTCTGCCTAATCCTAGAGCTTGGGTATGACTGGCCTTGATTAAGTGGAAACGCCTTTTTGCAGAACTCCCATCTTCATCTGCCTCAATTAGGAGATGACAAGAGCTTCCTAAGCTTGGAAACCCCTGGAGGGGGAAATTCAAGAAAGAAAGTCAGCCCGGCTGGTGTTCTCAGCGGGTGGGCATTGACCTATGAACCAGAAGGTCACAGTTCGATTCCCAGTCAAGGCACATGGGTTGTGGGCTCGATCCCCAGGAAAGGACATGCAGGAGGCAGCTGATCAATGATTCTCCCATCATTGATGTTTCTATCTCTCTCCCCCTCTCCTTCTTTTCTTAAATCAATAACCTTTTTTGAAAAGAAAAGAAAGAAAAAATATCAGAAACATCCTCTGTGCTCCTGCCCAGCATCCCTGCTATGGCAGTGCAAGCCACTGGCCACCACATTCTGCCCTCCTCATCCAGTTGTCCCACTGGTCTATGGTTTCACAGACTTCATCTGAGGCTGCATGTTCTTAGACAGCTGGTGAATGTGATCAGGATATGTAATAGTGTCCCAGCCTCAAGCCCACTCCAGGTTGAGCTGTTAGCAAGAGGTGAACAGAAAGCAACTCTCAGGTTTATAAAAGACTAGAGGCCTGGTGCATGAATTCATGCACAGGTGGGGTCCCTCAGCCTGGCCAGCAATCGGGACCAGCTAACCTCCCGCGGTTCCTCCCCGCAGCCAGCCAGCCCCAGGACTGTGGGAGGTTGGCCATCTGAGGGAGGTTGGCTGTGGGAGTGCACTGACCACCAGGGCGCAGCTCCTGTGTTGAGCGTCTGCCCCTGGTAGTCAGTGTGTGTCATAGCAGCTGGTTGACCAGTCGTAACAGTCACTTAGGCTTTTATATATATAGATGATCCATGTATATAGACACACATACAAATACACACACTTCTTTAAGCATGGGTGCTGCAATACTGGGATTATCCTCCCCCACCACATTTTTCCTGCTACTACTTTCCCAAGATCCTCAGAGCTACATTCACCTATGTTCATAGCTCCTGAGTCAATGCAATCAAGCTAGGGAGGGAGGGGTGTATAAAGTTGAACAGGCCCAATGGCTTAGAACAATGTCACCAGCTCAGTTCTAACTGCTTGGCTCTTATGCTCTTCCTGATTTTCCTTCAAGCCAGATGATCAATGAGGTGACAGCCATTTCCCCCAGACCACTCTCATTTCCTTCTTCCAATCAAGACATGAATCTGGTGCCCTCTGCAATGACCTCTAAAAGTCCACATCACAGCTCATGTTGCCTCTGACTCCCCTCCCCACTCCAGGCTTGGTCCACTCTGATACAACCAAACTTCTGCCTTGACTCCTAGTCCCTAATTTTACCTAGAATCCAGTTCTCCTCTGTATTAGCCCACTATTTCTGTGATAATACTATGTAATAAACAATCCTCAAACCCTAGTGGCTTATAAAAAACAAACAGTTCTTTTTTTCTCACAGTCTGTGGGTTGGGTAAAGTAACTCTGAGTCAGGCTGTGGGTCAGGTACAGATGAGTTGCACATTGTCACTCATTCTGGGCCCGGCAGCTACCTGGGGCATTACACAATGAAAGAAGCACAAGAAAACGTTAGTGAAAACTTCCTGTGACTCTTTTTTTTTTTAAATATAGTTTTATTGATTTCAGAGAGGAAGGCAGAGGGAGAGATAGAAACATCATTGATGAGAGAGAATCATTGACTGGCTGCCTCCTGCACGCCCCCCACCAGGGATTAAGCCCACAGCCCAGGCATGTGCCTTGACTGGTAATCTAATTGTGACCTCCTGGTTCATAGGTCAATGCTCAACCACTAAGAACACCGGCCAGGCTTTCCTGTGACTCTTAAGGCCTCAACTCATAACTGGCCATTATCAAGTCCACCCATATTCCATTGGCCAAAGCAAGTCAACTAGTCAAACCCAAAGTCAAATGGATGAGAATATATGCTCCACCTATTCTAGTAGGCTGTGTGCAAAGTCCTACAGCAAAGGACATGGCTGTATAATTCTATTACAGGGAGGGAGTGAAGAATTGGGAATAATTATCCAATCTCAAGCATTTCTTAAACCCCTGTTATGAGTTCACCTGAAGGAACTTCTAGCTTCTGCTTGCCTGCCAGGATTCCTCCCTACCTTCCCCAGATCAGGCTTAGGGCTGGCTCTGTGTGGACAGAGCTGTCACATGGTGACCACTGCCCACTTGACTGCCAGCCAGTGTCTGTCACCTGCATCTCTTGCTGTGAGTTACCCATCTGATTGTTCCTCCTGAACTCTTAGAGAAGCTTACATGCCCAATTAGTTTCTCAGTTCCTAGCATATCCTGGCTGCAGAGGGGGTAGAACCAAGAATTGGGAAACTTGAAAGCTATTGGAGAAACCAAGGCAGCTTCTCCCATTCTCTTACGCTCTCTTGCCATATGTTTTCTCTCTGTACATCTGCTTCAGTTTTCTCTCTGGGCACCAGCTTTCTCTCTTCCTAAATTGACTTGGTAGAATAGGGCCTGCTCTAGCTCCAGAGCTACAGAAGCTCCCACTTCCATACCATTACCAAGCTGAAGGGTCTTACTTCCAAAATCCCAGAAAAAGACCCCAGTCGATCATGACCGGGATCATGTGGCGCAAACATGGTTACCCACCCCTCTAGATGAAGGAAGGCTGGTATGGGCTGCCAAACATAAAAAACAAAAAAAAAAAAAAAACAAGACTCCCAACTGGAGTCCTCTGGGCTGCTCTCATTAGAAGATGTATTTAGTTTGGCCACAGGGTTTTTAAATGTTTTGAATTACTTGACAAAATTTAGAAATTGAGAGTAGACATATGAATCCAGAATTTTTTCTAAAGAAAGTAAATGATCTCAACTGGAAGAAAGTGTGAAGGTACCCTATGGGGCCTGATACTGTTCTGTTTCTTGATCTAGCTGTCCCATTTGTGAAAAATTCATCAATCTATACACTTAAAATAGATCCACTTTTGAATATGTATATTATACTTTTTTGATGTTATAAAAATTTAGAAGATCTGGCAACATCTGAACCACATTCCAGCAAGGGATAAATCTACTGGAGCTGAGTGGTTTTCTACAGTGCCCTACTCCCACTACTCTTCGTTCTCTTCATGTCACTGAGACTGAGGGTCAGTAGTCATTTATCATCACCTTGGATATGGTTTTCTTATAATAGAGTTAAGAAGAAAGTAACTTTTCTTTAATATCCGTAACTACATTAAAGTGAGGGGACAGTCCAGACAGCATGGCTCAGTGGTGGAACATCGGCCTATGAACCAGGAGGTTATGGTTCGATTCCCAGTCAGGGCACATGCCAGGTTGCAGGCTCAATTCTTGGTGTGAGGTGTGCAGGAGGCAGCCTACCAATAATTCTCTCTCATCATTGATGTTTCTCTCTCTCTCCCTTTCCTTTATTCTCTGAAATCAATAAACATATATTTTTTAAAAGGGGAGAGACAAAAGAGCACCAGAGAATATGCTCTCTTTTTTTTAGAAAAACTAAAAGTAGCTTTTTCCCCTTTTTTTTCAGATGTTAAAAATATTCTTCTGAGTTGACAAGCAAATAAAATGTGTCAGTATAAAAAAAAAATCCAGTGACCAGTATGTGGAAACTTCATCTAAAAACAAAGGACTGATGGTTTAACATGTTTTATTTTTCAATGCAAATAAAACAAGTGATACAACTACGAAATGAAGTCGTGGGGTAAAATAGTTGAGAATACTGCTCAGGCATTGAAACCTTTCATGAATGGTAGGCTTGTAAGAATATCTACTGAGGACAAAGGAAATTCATGCCTTGAAGAAAAACAAGTATTTGCAAATGGAAGACTAAACAGAAATGCTGTTGCTCAGCAAGATGATGACATGGCTGAGAACTTACAGGACAGGTTGTATGAAAAAGTTCAATCATTTGTGGCATTTCCTAGGGAAGCTTATGAGAGCCCAGTTAAAATAATACCACCCAGTCGGCTATATTTATTTATGGTTCCAAAAAGACTTGGACATGATTGGAGAATTTTTGGGCATGGTGTCCATCACAGGCACAACTTCAGGAAATGGGTTAGCTTTGTGTGTTGAGTAGTCATGAAAAATGTTTAAAGCAGACAGGTCAAAATTAGTAAGCCAGGCTATGAAACAGAGCTCCTGAGATGGTCAGCATTAACACTGACCCTGTTTTCAAACTTAAATCCAAAGTGGCAAATATTGCACAACCATGGCACCTAAATGATTTACCAGGAATTGCTTTGTACTAATAAGTTAAAGTAGAGCCTATCATGGGCCTAGTAAGTTGGATTCACTCCCATGACTGAAAGTATAGGAATTTCAATGCTCTGCTAGTGCACTGGATACTTAATAGTCATAACATGCATGTATTCTAATAAGTTAAAGGTAGTTGGTGGGTAATGTTGAAGTCTTGTCTTTGCAGCTGGGAAGAGCAGTTCAAAAATTATTAACTTGTTTTCAACAAAATATATTTATTTACCCTAACTCACCAACAAATATTGGATCAATCTATTGATCTTTTTGGTAAATATCACAAGCCATCTAACCCTTTGGGTACGTCTCTGCAAGAATCTTCACAAGTATGCAAGTGGGCTATTGAGTTTGTTCACTCTTAGTGAAATTATGTCTTCGGGAAACTCAGTTGGCAAAGAGTAATCTGGCCCACTTTCCTGTGCTGAAATCAATTTTCAGAAATGAAAGAGATCACTTAAACTGCTCTCCTAACATTGTGGGGTTGAAAACAGGATTCCAAAAAAAGGCTCTAATTTTATGAAAATAAACTCCTGTTATTTGACTCACCTTCCTTTATTAATATTGTGCCATTAATGGAATTTTTGAACCACAATTGGGTCCCCAAAACTAAGTTTTGCAACATTAAAATGCCAAAATTCTACGAATATCTCAGGAGTAGTTACCCTAAATATAAAAACCATCACACAAAGATTCTATCCATGTTCAGCCATGAACAGCTGTTTTCCATTATGAAACCAAAAAGAAAAAAGAAAAAAAATGATTGCTCTCAGTTAAAGGATTCAAGGCTGAATTCTATGTAGCACATCGCAACATGAAATACAAGACCAGACATTGACATGTGGGGCAAAAGGAAAAGCATCACATTTCTGTTTCTAAAGCAAAGAAGTAATGAGTTATGAAAGAAAAAAATTAATTTAATATTCCTATTTTCTTCAAATGCTATGTTTTTCTATTTCAAACTTAATATATAACCACTAATATCATATATGTTTATATTATGTTATGTGTTTATGCCATGGTCAAGTAAAAATGAAAGAAAGTTTGATTACATTTCTGGCAGTTGATTTTTCTTACACCCAGCCTACTTTACTCATTTTTGCTGCATTTCTGAATTCTGCAAGAATCTGGCTTTGCAAGCTCTGGTGTAAAATATGTATATATTTTTTCTACATTTTTACCATTAAGCAAGTGAGCTTGTATTGAAAAATTATACATAAAAAAATCCAGAATAGAAAAACAAGCTCGCTTATTATACCATTCTGACAGTACTTACAAAAACATGCATTTATAAGAAATATATATGCATAATGTATTTTAATTAAAATGGAATCATACCACACATAAAGTTTTATAGGTTTTCCATATTGTTAAGTCTTTTACAACTCAAGATTTTAATGGCTGCATATGATTCCAAAATACATTTATAATGTAACTATCTTATTTGCCATTGCTGCATATTTACCAGTATTGGGCTTGTGTCACCTGACTGCCCCTGTTCCCAACCCCACTCCCACCACTATTGGTATGAATCACATATGTCCATAAATCTCAGACTTCTTAGTCCTAGAAGAGATGTCACAGTAAACAGAATGCCTCCAACCTGACCGGGGAGGCAGTGCTGTCAATAAGTAACCCAGCTTAATTAGGAAACCATCATTCACATGCTTGGGAATCCCCCAGTTTGACAAGGTGACTCCACCATCAGGAAGTCTCAAACTTGATGAAAGAAACCCAGTTTGCTACGATGATCAAAGGCTCCCAGAAAATGTGCTGATGGCATCAAGTTGGCAGTGCAAATAAGCACATGAAAATAAGCAAGAACCTGCAAGTTGGGGAAAAGACTTTCAGACCACCTGCTTAGGTGGAGCTCCGGGACTGCAGAGAAGAGACAAGTGAAGAGGAATGTATCTCATCGCAGCTGAACAAGGGCCATCTTGAGCTTACTAGAGCAAAAATCTATAGAATAATTATCTTTAAAGGAAATGAAAAAGATCCAAATTGAACAGTATCTTAAGAGTAAGTTTTTAAGTAAGAGTCAAAATTTTGTGATTAGACATCACAGAGGAGCTCATGCATTCACCTTCTCTTCTTTATAAGAACCCATTCAAAAACATTTGTTAAAGGTATTAACCCCCAATAAGGATGACATGGGAGGAATCCTTAGGCAAAGGAAGAATTTCAGCCCATTTCTGAAAAGCTAAAGGTCAATTAAAGTGAATGAGCTAGCAAAGCAAGCGGCAGAGGAGGAGTCTTGACCTCTTAGAACTTTCTGGAGAGGGTCATGACTTGGAGACAGCAGACAAGGTGGGTGATGAAAGCACAAAGTAAGAAATTAATTCAAAATCTGTATACAGAATGGTGAAGGACACTCTAAGCTCCCCCCCCAACTTAGCTGACAAAATGGCCTGCAACCAGGCTTTCGGTCCTGAGGCTAGAGAAGGGAGAGAGAAAGAGAGGAGAGAGGAAGGGAAGGGACCAGGGGAGATGAGAAGAGCGTTGAGGAGGAAATCTCATTTCCAGAACAGAAGCAGCAAGGGTTGTTGATGGTGCCCCCGAGTAAAGAAAGCTCCAGCATCCTGGCATTTCAGAATCCCATAGCACGGTGGCCAGCCCCACCCCAGCCCTTACTGTAACTAACTAAATCCTTCCAGTGACCACCCAGAAACACAGAGCCCCCAAATATACTTCTTTGTCCTTCATTCTCACATATGAATGACAACCGAGGAGCCCCAGATACCGAGGAAACCTGCAAATGAAAGAGAGCTGTAAAGAGCTAGAGCCTCATCCATCATAGCCAGAAGTCAGAAGATAATGTCTGAAGTGGATAAGTCAAGGAGAAATGTATAAAAATATAGTTAGAGATGCTTTAGAACTAAAAGCAGAAAAACGATAAAAGTAGATGTTTCTCAGTAACAGAACAGGAGGTGGGGGAAGGGGGTGGGAAGGGCAGATGACTATTGTTTTTCATCGTAAACCCTTCATTACAATTTGGTTTGATTTTTTTTTATTTAAAATTTTTTTATAAGAAAAGGTTACATGGTAAAGTTATTGCCATAAAAGGAACCATCAAAATAATTAATTGCTATGCAATCTGAACTTTTTGCTCCTGAAGTCTTAGTTTTTTGTTCTGAATTTTGTTTAAGCAACCAATGCAAATGGAAATTCTCTAGCAGTTATTTCCCATTATGTCCATTCCACGTAGTCCATTCCTTACGTTTCAGGGAATTGTTAAAGAGAAGGAACCAAATTACATTACTGCTAAATGATTTTGTTTGTTTGTTTGTTTGCCAATTAAATTAAGGAAAAAGAAAAAATTAAGTCCTAAAGGATCAGGTCAGACTCTTTCATCACCCCCAATATTTCTTTCTTTTTTTTTTTTTTTTTATTTATACACATTCTTTTTTTTTAATAACCTGATCACTGTCTCTCAGTCTCTGGGTCTGTCCCTTTTCATCAGTCTATGTTGTTCTCTATAATCCACAAATGAGTGAGATCATGTACCCCCAATATTTCTTGAGCACATACTACATGCCAGACAATATTGTAGATGCTGGAGATGTAGTAGTGAACAGGACAGACAAAATATCATTCTAGAGCTATCATTCTCATGGGAGATGGGAGACAAACTATAGACAAAGAAACAAATAAATAAAAGGGGGCAACATTAGGTTGTGTCAAGAGCTATGCAGAGGATTGAAGTAGATTGATGACAGAGAGTGGCTGAGTAGATGCCTTAGTGTTGATGATCAGGGTTGGTCGATTTGAAAGATGACAGTTAAGCTGAATTCTAAATGGGGAAAAAGAGCCAGCCTTGTAAAGAATCGGGGGGAAGGGTGGGTTGGAACAGGCTGGGGAGAGGAAGCAGCCTGCCAGTTAGAAAATCTCTAAGTAGGAGGGAAAAGACATTTAATATGACATATGTACATGTTTTAAGAACAGATAGAGGGTCATTATGGTTGACCTTAGTAGGTAAGAGGGGATGAGAAGAAATAATGGGATGATGTAGGAAATGCAGGGACCAGATCATGTTGAGTTTTTAAGCCCTAGTAAAGAATTTGGATTTTATTAAAAACACTAGAGGCCCAGCGCACGATTAAATCATGTGTGTGTAGGGTCCCCTAGGCCTAGCCTGCCATCAGGGCCATGTCCACTGCCCCCGACACCACGCATGCTCCGCGGACGCTGCTGCCTCTTGCCCTCCACCAGATACCAGGTTCTCACCTTCCCTGGGCCTGGCATTCACCCACTTGGAGGATGCCTGTAGGCAGCAGCCCCATTGTGGAGCCACTCTCAGCGCCCTCTCCTTTGGTCATGACCCACAGGTCACGCCATCTGGTATCGGGATGCTGGGATGTCCTTCTGCTCCACCGGCCTCTGCTCCATCTGGACTCAGGTAGTAACCGCCGCTGCCACCACAGTCGCCGTGCAAGAGTAAAGCCAGCAGGCCGGTGGCACATGTGAGTGCACACTCCCTTACACTCTCCCTCGCACCTTTCAAAGGTTAGCCCCGTCCTGTCGAATCCAGCCAATCTGGGAGCCCTGCTGCCCCACCTCCAGCCAATCCGCTCACCCACCGGCCTCACTGCCCACCCCCCAACTGCCTTCCCAACCACACTGGAGGCTCTCAGTCTTTTGAGCTGAACCTTGCAACCCAGCAGGGAGGGCCACCTGACACACCAGGAAACTGAAGTCCGAGGCTGAGTGTGAGCGCAGCTCCGCTCTGTTCCCTCCCATGGAGCCTGTCCTATCCCTTTGCGCCAAGTGCTCAGGTCCCGTCCCTCCCTGACATCAAGGGTCTATTCTGCCTCCCCACCACCCACCGCCGCCTCCCCCTTACCCTCCACTCCCCGCGCCCCCACCACCTGCCGCACCTTGGCTCCGTTCCTGTCTCAGCTGCCTCTACTTTGCTCCCTTCTGCAGCGCTTGGCTTCCTTCTATGTTGTTTTCAGTCTTCGCTCCCAGCTGGTATATGCAAATTAACTGCCATCTTGGTTGGGTTAATTTGCATATAGTCGCGCTGATTGGCTGGTGGGCATAGCGAAGGTACGGTCAATTAGCATCTTGGTCTTTTATTAGTGTAGCTAATAGAAAGCCTTTGAAGATATTTATGCAAGAGCAGAACTTGATCTGATCTAGGTTTTCAGATCACTTCCTACCTGGAATGATTGGAGGCCAGTTATTTCATGTCTTTAGATACTAATCAAATAAAGGGAGTTAATGTGAACTCAAATCAAGTTAGCCTGACTTCTTCAGGAAACCCAGTTTTCATTCATTCATTAATTTATTAATTCACTCAAAACTACTTATTGAGCATGTGCTATCTGCCCAGCAATATGCTGAGAGTCAGAAATATACAAATTCTTATCAAAAGGAGGCTGCATCGAAGACTGGCATGAAATAATATCTCTGAATCAGATAGTCAATGAGGATAAGATCTGGGTGAGAAACTGCAAGATTTTCTTTCTCTGAGAAAGTTGTCAGCCCATCTGGATTTTATAGAAAACAAAAAGGGACACCTTTCTTCTCTGTCCTCAATAAGTGTGATAAGCTTACAAAGATGGTCTTCTCCCTCCATGATTTTTAATATGGCCTCATGCCCTGACTCTGGGCTGGCCTTCTGATTTATTTTGGCTAATGAGGCAATAGCAAGCATAACATAAATGGAGACTTGAAAAGCACTGCACATTGGGGTGTGTTTGTTCTCCTTTCCTACTCTTAAGAACCTTGCAACCACTACCATATGAATTAGCCCAGGCTAGCCTGCTGGGAGATGAGAAACATGTGACCATGCATTCTCCATTGCTCCATCTGACCTACAGCCAACCAGCAAACATGAGTGTGAGGCCATCCTAGACCATCCATCCTTAGCCAAGCCAGTCCAGACCAGATAATATGCCTAGCCTACCCACAGAATAATGAGAAAAAATACTCTGTTAATTTAACTCAGTATGCTTTCAGAATGGTTTGTTACACAGCAAAAGCTAACTAATACAAGAATACAGAAAAATCATTTTACCTCTCACAAAGGAGTATATGAATCCTCAATTCATATACTGAGTATATGAATCCTCAATTCATATACTGCATGCCATGGCCTGGCTCCTTCTTATCAATGATTTCTAAAAAGTGTCCATCTTTTCCCTCCAAACATTTCACACATCTATTGATTCTCCCTTTGTTGACTCCAGAGGAAGGAAAATTAATGGCCCTGGTCAAGATGAGAGCTGGTCCTATCAGAGGCATGTACAAAGGGATCTGAACAAGGTAAACATATGGTGACAAAGAGTGGCTGCACTGCAAATACAGGGTGAGATTGACAAGATTGTAATAAGGGAGATACCAGGGAAGAAAACACCACCATGAGCAGCTTTTCACTGAACTCTGCCCTATCCAAGACCTCTTCACCCAGCCAACAGATTCAAAACTCAATGGAGATTCCATGAGCTCAGTAAGAAAGAGTTTACAGCTTCCTTCCTCAAAAAGCTCCAAGATAAACAGAATAAACACCAGTTGGTCTCAGCTGGTCGCCCATTGGCCTGCCTGGAGGAGGGGGATGCCAGAGATAGCTTCTTGAGGTTGCTTCCAGGCCTGCATTTCTAGGAAATAGACAATTATGAACAACATGGATTTTATTATCGTGACATCTCTAAGGTCTCTGCATAAAGCCTATATTTAAAAATATAAACATGTAAGTGAAAAAAATGTCAGGGGAATAAATATTTGTCTTAAAAGAGACCATCTGTTTCAAATTTTTATTTAAAAAAAAAAACACCAACATGTGTTTTACTTTAAATTTGTGTGTGTGTTGTTATCCTTGGGTTAAGTATTAGGTAAATAGACAGAAGCATTGAGAATCCATTTTCCAGCAAATTTTGGTTAGAAATCCTTGCACACGTGACACAGGAGATAATTTGGGGGCTAATTGGAGCTTTGTGGGCAGCCAGTTCCTTGCAGCCCTCTCCCCCACTCAGTCCCTGTGTGACTGGCATGAGAATCTCCCTGGCACTGGTGTTTGCTTTAGACAAGATGGCATGCTATACCTCAGCCGACACAGCATGGTACAGGCTGATCCCAAATGCAGGTGTGACCAGCCTGGCACGACCACAGAGCTCACTTTTGTTTGGGCCTCAGATGTAGGCACAAAGCTGTCAATTCGAATGCAAATCCTGTTTGGTGGCTGTAACCAGGCTGGCTGGGGTGAAAGTGGGGTGTCAAAAAAGATGACTGTGAGCTGGTCTTGATGGGTAAGTAAGAGGAAAGCCTGAGAGAGGTCATTTCAGAATGGGGTGCAGCATGGAACCTTGAAGAGGTCTGGTATATTTGGGAAGCAGCATCAATTTGGGGTGGCTGCAAGTCAGGAATGGCTGGAGATGAAACTGGAGTGGTGCCGGGAATAGTGGATAACTTTCACTTCTTCTTTGTTTTTCATCCCTTCCTGTTAAGAACTGCCCCTTCTCCTTCCATCAAGCCCCCACTTATTCCAGGTGACTCTGGCGGGTCTGTTAAACTCTCCACTCAGAACGTGCCACTGCTCTAGTCACGGTAATTGGCCAAAGAGTGGTCATGTGACCTGTTGAGGGCCAAACATGGTCCTTTGGGGGGATACTGATAGAAATCTGTGAGAAAGTGCTTTCTTTTTTCTCCTAAGGCGTGAGCTGAAAGGACCTAGTAAGGGAACTTTCTTTTTCCTATCATGTGGAGAGTTTCTGTCTGAATTAAGACCAGTATAGTGAAAAGCAGAGAGGAGAGAAAGGTGATTGACATTATTTGAGCTCCTGGGTCTAACTATACCTAACCAAAGTGTTTCCATTTCTACCAAAACTGGCCAGAGTTGGGTTTCTGTCTCTTGTACTTAGAAAAGGTATTGGCAAATACAGTGGAATCAGAAGCCAAAATTACACTTGCAACAAAAGGCAGACAACCCCACCTGATATAGGCAAGAGCCCAGCGGCTCCCTGTGGTAGAGAGTACTAGCTGCCCGCCAAAATATATACTCCCACTCCATCATATAGGGTTGTTACTGGGAAGTGGGTGCCCAGCTAAGGATTACATTTCCCAGCCCCTTCTCTTGTCTTGCATCTACATGTGGTACAAGATGAATTCCACCAATTGAATATGAGCAGAAGTGATAGGAATCATTTCCAGACCAAGACTTTAAAAGTGAGTGTGCAGAAGGTAGGCCCACTTTACCTTTGTGCCTGGCTGGGGAAGGTAGTGAGGAGCCTTGAGGGATGATGAGCTTGTATCCCTGAAGCATCATGCTGAGGACAGACACTACTATAAAGGAGCACCTGGATTTGCTTGGCATCTCCCGAGGGGCCGCCCCCACCTCAGCCTCGCTCGGTCGCCGCTGCGCCGTCCTCCCCCCAGAATTTCTCGAGAACCGAAGATGGCGGCATAGGTTAACGCCGGAGATTGCTGCCTTGAACAACCAATTCAAATTACGCCTGAAACAGGGAACGGACAACATCCAGAACCACAGGAGGGCTGGCTGAGTGGAAATTCTACAACTAGGAGTAAAGAGAATATCATACCCAGACTCAAAGGAGGCGCAGTGCTGAAGTGAAATACTCAGGTGCAGAGTGCGCACGGAGCTGCGGGCTGGCGGCGAGGA
>NW_006383011.1:19246557-19250709 GCF_000327345.1 Myotis davidii | reverse complement strand
AGAGGCAGCTGATCGATGTTTCTCTCTAATCGATGTTTCTAACTCTCTCTCTCCCTTCCTCTCTGTAAAAAAATCAATAAAATATATTAAAGAAAAACCCCCAAAACAAAAAAAAAACAATAGTACAGAGTTCCCATATACGTTTCACCTAGCTTTCCCCAATGATAACATCAGACAACTAAAAAAAAGATTATTTTAATTAGGGTCTAAAATAGGTCCACACATTGTGATTATTTGATATGTATTTTAAGTCACTTTTAAACCGTACCTTTGCATCTCTTTATTTCCCCCTTGCTATTTGTTGAAAATGCTGAATTAATATTTTTGAAAAATAAATTCATCCCGTATGCTTTGTTTGCATTTTCATTCACCTTTTTCTTTCTTTTTTTTGTTAACCTGTGCACTTTGATAATTTATTTCTAAAGTGAGTGCTTTACATGAATGATGCTGTGATGTAGTAGAAAGAGAGACCAAGATTTGGAGTCAGAAAATCAGGGTTTGAACCCTGTCTTCATTATTTACTAAATAATGGTCTTGGCCGCCTGGCTGGTGTGCCTCAGTCGTTGAGCCACACTGTATGAACCAGGAGGTCACAATTCGATTCCTGGTCGGGGCACATGCCCAGTTTGGGGGCTGGATCCCCACTGTGGGGTGTGCAGAAGGCAGCTGATCAATGTTTCCCTCTCATTGATGTTTCTAATTCTCCCTCTCCCTTCCTCTCTGTAAAAATTCAATAAAATATATTTAAAAAAAAAAAAGGAGCACCTGTTCTGGACAGTTCATGTCAGCAAGACATAGATTTCTCCTGAGTTTGAGCCACTATGCAGTTTGGGGATCTCGTCATTACAGAAGTTTGGGTTACCTTTCAACATTTTGGAAGTTGCTTGCAGTCCCGACCTCGGCCACCGATTGCTTTGCTCTCCAGCGCCAGAATTACTCAGGTCAGTGGCACCTGCTGGCGAAACCCACACCATGTTAGTTCCATGTACTTATGGAGCACCTATTGCATAATAGACCATGTACTAGCTGTTTAAGGATGCACAGGTAAATTAGATGGGCCATATTTCATTAACTAAGTCAAGCATCTATTGTGAGATGTACCATTATTTTATGTACAACTGGAAAAAATGTACGTACCACTGAAAAAAGATATTGCCAATTAAACAATGACATGCCATCAAAAGTTATCCTAATTTCAGAATTGTAAAAATGTGAAGGGGAGATGTGTATCTTAAAACTGATGAAATCTAGTATTCCTTACTTTCAGGAAGCTGAAGATCTTGGGGGAGAGGCAGATAAACAAATAAATATGGGCCGTGCAATACAAGCGCCATAACAGCTATGTAGACCATTCAACTGGAACCCAGAGAAAGAAGTATGGACATAGAAATGGGGAAATCTTCACAAAGGTGACATTTGAGCTGGATCTTGAAGGAGGAAGAATGGAAGTGACTGCCAGGAGATGTTTTCCCCCCCAGTCAACAGGGCTGGCAAATCTTCTAGATGCTTTCTGCATGCCTTCAGCGAGGCCTTTCGTCAATCTCCAGAGACTACAATGGTTTAGCAGAGTCTCAAAATACTAGCAATAAATTCCAACCAGACAGCTCCATTTTCTTGATAAATGGAGGCTAATCCTTTAGGTGCCAAGAGATCATTTTAACTGGATAGTTTTCTGGGGAAAATCTTCCAAAGCATGTCATAGTAAACCTTTGGCATCTGCTAGGAGTACATCAGGGGAACAGACTCCTGGCTTGCTCAAGAATCACATTTACATGAAAAGCCACAGGTATCCTGTGTGTAGCCTGGCACCACACATCACCCTCCCTTCTCACTGACTCTGATGTTTTGCCTCTTGCTTGATGAGCAATTATATGTAACTGGTATATTGACCACGCATGACTTCTGATATAATCAAAGCACAGTGTTATTTTCGTCTCTCATTATCTCTTTCAACCTGGTTCCACTTGGGTAGTTTCCCTCTTCCACTGAATAAAAACTCCCAAAGGTCCATAACTTTTCAGTTCATTCTTGGGTGGTTGACACACTAAGTCACCTGAAGTGACACACACAGTCCTAATTCTGTAACTTGAATGCTCATTTCTGTATAATAACTCAACCTGATTTAAGAGCATGCCTCTCCCCCACCCCCCAGCTCCACTTCACTTTAGGCTGGAAGCTGTAGTGGGAAGGGAGGGGGTGGCTGATCTCTCTATCTGCCTTGTGTGTCTTTTACCAACACACACACACACACACACACACACACACACACACACACACACACACACACTGCAACAGCTCTCTCCAGAGAAAGCTCTTTGCTGATCTATTTTCCCTCTTCATTTCCTCACCATTTTATACTCTCAAAGTGGGTAAGATGGTATCCAGAGTTCAATTTCCTCTGTGCATCCTGCATGTCGTGAACTAGCTATGTAATTTTACATCTATTATACTTTGCGGTCTCTGTTATTTTTAACATCATATAGGGCATCGTATTATTATGGACTGAATGTTTGTGCCCACCCCCAAATTTATATATCGAAGCCCTAAACCCCAATGTGATGGTCTTTGGAAGTGGGCCTTTGAGAGATCATGAGGGTAGGACCCCCATGATGGAATTAGTGTCCTTATAAGAAAATGAAGAGCTCTCTTGAGATACCTTTCTCTCTGTCTCTCTCTTCCTCCCTCCATCCCTCCCTCCCCCCACTATGTGAAGGCATGGCAAGAAGATAGCCATCTGCAAGCCAGGAAGATAACTCTCACCAGAACCCAACCATGATGTCAGACTTTCCAGCCTCCAGCGCTGTGAGAAAATAAATTTCCGTTAAGCCACCCAGTCTACAGTATTTTGTTATGGCGGCCAAGCTGACTAATACTAACCAGAGCATTGACTGAAATTGTTTTAGAGATCCGATTTCTCTAGTTTCTCTGTCAGGCACATAGTAGGCACTCAAAAAATTTACTAAATGGATGAGTGAATGTATAGCAGAATGACAGCATCACTCATTTGGATGTCCAAGCCACTGTGAAATCCCACATTCCAGTCTGTGTATGTTATTTTCCTTATTTGTTTTTTAAATATGCAAGTAATATACAAACACCCTCATGCATGAGTGTTAAGCAACATACAAGGCAGAGAAAAAAGAAGTTCTCCTTCTCCAATCCCCTCCCTGGTTCATCGAACTTCCTACTGAGAGGATACACATGCACAATTAGTGTGACCTGTTTCTTACAGACCGCTGTCTTTGCTTCTACATGCCTGTGGAATGGTATCACATGGTATCATGCTGTGCGTGTGATACGGCAATCTGCACTCTATCTGGCAGCCCTCTCTATGCCCATACATCCCTCATTCTTTTCAGTGTTGTATCATATTCCATGGCAGGGAAAGACCTGTGAATGGGCATTTCGCGTGTTTCTAAATTCCCCCTCATATAATGTTGCAAAATACCATCCTCCCACATGCCTCCTTGGGCAAACGTGCAAGTGTGTGCCTGGGTTAGGTGATTTCGCACTGAGCGTTGGATTGCCTCTGCCTCATCGCTATCCTCAGGATGGGGCTTACCCTCCACCAAAAATTTTCCCTTCCTCGGTAATGAGGGCTATTTTAAATCTTTCCAAATTTTTATTAATCTGATATTAGAAGAACATCTCATTGCTAACTTTTAGTTCTATGAATACTAGTCAAGTTTGTGTCTTCTTTATTTTTGCCTATTCCCATTCTGTGTCTATTTTTCTTATTAGTTTGTTTGTCTTTTAATGGTTCTTTTATAGAAACTCTCTCTATTCTGTGGCTATTAACCCTTTGCCTTTTAATTTTGTTTGTGATATCTTTTTGTACAGAAGTTTTTATTTTTATGCAATTACAACAAATGTCTTCTTTGTGGCTTCCGTTGCTACTTCTGAGAGTAATAAAATATTCATTTAATTTTCTTCAAATATTTTGAAAGGTTTTGTTTTTTTTGTTTTGTTTTGTTTAGCGGGGAGGGGTTAGTTTAGCTTTTTATACCATCTAGAATTATTTTCTGTATGTGGGGAGAAAAAAGAGAGCCAATTTTTTTCATGAATTTTTGATGGTCCCAATCTCATTTATTGAGAAATATACTCTTTCTCCCTCTTATTGGAAATGCTACATTTATCATGTACTAAATTATT
>NW_006383011.1:19245947-19246508 GCF_000327345.1 Myotis davidii | reverse complement strand
CAACAGGAGTTGGCTTTTGAGGAGGATCTATTTCTCATATACACATACACAGAGAAGATTCTTTTCGCTTCCATGATGGAAAACAAAACGCAAATGCTTGAGGCCGTTAATAAGAGGCTCTTTCCCCACTCCAGGTCTGCACTGTCAGCAAAGCAAGTGCATATTTCAGCAAATATCAAATTCTTACACTTCAGGGAGCATGCAAGCTTCAGACCCAGCTATTCCATCCACTGGAACACTCACTCAATCAATCCCTATTACATTCAATCCCTAGTGCATATTAGATTATGTGCAACTGTTGTTGACCTGGAGTGGACCCTGGCCTAGCCATCTACTTAGAACTTGGACTGTGGATGCCTCTCTAGACCAGCTCGGAACGATGGGAACCACCTCCCACGTCAGGGAGGTTTAACTTCTAACCGTGAAACATGTCCAGACAAGTACAAAGAGGAATATGTTCTGGGATCTTTTTTTTTCTAGCTTGTTTCCTAATAATCTTGTGGAGGTACTAAATGCCAATCCCAACCTCCTCCAACCCCATGCAGAGCAAAGACAGGCATT
>NW_006383011.1:19219537-19245919 GCF_000327345.1 Myotis davidii | reverse complement strand
TACACAGAGATGACATCTGATTATCTCAAATTATAGGTGACCAGAAAATAAATTGGCCATGCCAGCCAATTATTTCCAGAAAGAGAGCCCACAGATCAACTGTCCCAGGTTTAATGTGCTATCTCTGAAAGGTATTCTACAATTTAACCGATTTATAAATAATAACCCAGTACAAGTTACTTCATTTAGTTACCTTGGCACTAACAGAGAGTTTGTTTTGGACAAGGTCCTGACAGTAGCATTGCCCAAAGCCAGGCATTCTCTGGTGCTTTGCCAAGATTTTATTTGGCTGTGGCAAGGGTCTGGTTATACCAATCTTAAATATTCTTAGCCATGCCCGAGGACTAAAGGGTCTCAGGTTTGATTCCAGTCAAGGGTACGTACCTTCATTGCAGGTTCAATCCCCAGTTGGGGGCATGCAGGAGGCAGCTGATCAGTGTTTCTCTCTCATCGATGTTTCTAGCTCTCTATCCCTCTCCCTTCCTTTCTGTAAAAAATCAATAAAATTATATTTTTAAAAAATATTCTTAGCCATGGGCACTACTTCAGCCATGGTCAATGGGGGAGGCTTTGGGGGCCCAGTTTGCTCATTCATTTATGCACTGGAATGAGCTCAAGGCAACTTCAGGAGAGAGTCCCAGTCCTGCTGGTGGACAGTGATGGGAGGGGTCAGCTTCCAAAGGGATGCCAACCTCATCCCAGCTGGATTATCAGTTAACACATGTGGACAGGCACTCAGAAGGCAACAAAGAGTGCTAAGCGCTGCCTTTCGGGTCCAGCGAGGAAGGACGGCTTAAATGCCCTCCACTAAATATTTATTTAAAAGCCTTGCTGAGAAATAACACCATTCAGAGAGGATTGCTTGATGGATAAGCAGTTCATCGACTCTCCCAGAGTGTCTAACGCCAATCCCTGGATCCTGCCAGAGCAGCTGAAGCACGGATACCTGGAGTGCATCACAGAGGCCCCAGCAGAATTGCTTTTACTGAACTGTTTTTGGTGTGATGCCATCAGCATTTTTTAATGTAATTACAAGAAACAGTCCCATGAAAAGCATCATTATATTTGGGGGAACAAGGCTGTTGAAGACATTGCTCATTCCATCACACAGTGTTTTCATTACTAAGTATCCTCAGGGGTAACTCTGTCTGAATTTAGTACTAAAAATAGTAGTACTTCTCCCGGGCAATTGGTTTACTTCTCTGTGGCATAATTTTCTAGAGGGTGCTATGAGGAACACCAGAGCAAAAGGCAATTGATTGGTGTTCCATGAAAAAGAGGCTCCCTAGTTTTAAAAAAAAAAAAGTAAAAATCTCTAGGGGAAAACCAGTTGTTTTTTTGTTTATACGACAGGACTGCTCTGAGTCACTGATGTGCATTATATAGGGATGGGCAAAAGTAGGCTTACAGTTGTAGTACACATAAATAATAGTTAATAAGTAATAATATAAGAATAAACTCTGTGTTTTGCATACTCACAACTATAAACCTTCTTTTGCCCACTCCTGTATATTGTGATAAAGTGTGACACTTGGTAACTGGGGATGATTCTAACAGGCCACCGTCTTTGTGTTGGGTCCTTACCATAGAAGCCGATATAGATATTTATATGCCAAAACCATCCTTTCCTCCTCACCCCTGAGACTTCTGACTTGCACTGCCCAGCTTCCCTTCAGCCTGGTGTCAAGACCTGAGATGTCCTCAAGTGTGACTCGATGACTGTTGGGTCTTCTCTATTTCTCCCGCTCCCCTCTACCCCACCCCACCTGGCTGTACCCCAACACGGCACCCAGACTCAGCAGAGATGTCTGCATCTTTAGCCGCTCCACCTCTGACCTGGGGGGCTGCTGCTTCTCTCCCTTCTCCTAGAATGTCTGCTCCTGTCCCCGGTCTCCATGGCTCCAGCTTCTCCGGATCTGTCTATTTCTTTGTTTTTTCTTTGTTACTTGGTTATTTCTGGCAGATTTCAGTAGACTTTGAGGGAAAACGCTGGCATTTATAGACATCGTGAGGTAGTCAAGCTTCTGCCTTCCTTTTATATAAGGACCAGACTAATCAGGGGGCATAATTTCCTCTTGCAGTATTTATCTTCTTTTTTTTTTTAATGTGTGTTCATTATTAGAGCTCCAAGTTGGCCACCTTACAAACAAAGAGATGTTTTGTGCCCAACACCACCACCACTATCTTCTAGATCAAGGCTAAAGGAAGATTCTAGAAAACTGCATTCTGATTGGGGCAGGAACCATTCCTAATCAATTCCCCTTTGTTAGCAAAAGAAGCTTCCATTTTTAGTGGGCATCTAGCCACCCAGAATGAATACTGTATTTCCCAGCTACCTTCACAACTAGAAGTAAATATGTGATTAAGCTCTTGTCCGTGAGATGTAAGTGGAGTTGGCATTTGTAACTTCTAGCAAGTATCCTTAAAGGCTTGCTTTTCTTACTCTAGCTCTTCTTTCTGCTGGTCAGCATGTGATGCAATGGCTGGAGCTCTTGTAGCCATATTAAACCATGAGGTGGCATGCCAAGCTCGTGATTCCGAACCTACCATACAGTCCTACACCCCCTAACTCTGGACCTATGTATGTGAGTGAGAAATAAATATTCACCTATTTTAAGCTCCAGTTATTGGGGGGCGGGTTCTGTGACTCATAGCCATACTTTGATCTAGTTAAATCACTGGCTAACTGGAGTCTTCCTGGAAGAAAAAAGAGCCGAGGATTCATTGTCAAGGTTTAAGGGAGCCTCTAGAATCAAGGAAACTGAAGGCTTATAAGAGTTAATAAATCTACCCACATTAGAGTTAATAAAATTATGGAGGTGGGATTTCAACTCAGGTAATCTGACTCCAGAAACCAAATGAGTGACTCTGGATAGTAACGGTTAGTTCCTCTACAACAGTGATTAAAACAAGACAGGTGCTTGTTGGTGTTTTGTTTTGTTTTGTTTATGAATTAAAAAAAAAACACTAGAAGCTGACAATTCAAGGCTATTTGGCATTCCCTCAATCCTTTGGGTCCAGGCTATTGCTCTGCTATGCTACAGTATGTCTCTCATTCTCATGTTCTAAGGTTGCTGCTAGAGTTCCAGCCATCACATTCGGCCTAGCTGTGTCTTTGGCCCAACACTCTTATCTCAGTGAACTGGGCTGGACCAAGTATGAGCCCAGTGTAGGGATGGTTAATGCCTAGATTAGGCCTATCCTGCCCCAGCTGCTGTGTAGGAAATAGTGGGAGGAAATGCCCCTATTTCGGGGGCTCAGTAAACATCCTTGGTTGTGCCCTACCCTTGAGAGAAGAGTGAGGAAGAACAGTGTTTCAATGTGTCTCTTAGCAAAGGTTGCATGACTTGGATTTGAACAAGGGTTGATTGACTCCAAACCCCTTGTTCTTACCACTGCACCACACCACCTTACCCAATTATCCTTCAGTAGTTACTCAAATAAATAAATCGGGCCCATAAAGGTAAGTGGCAGAGATGTTTCTAAAGCTAGGCAAGTGTCCCAAGGGTCCCTGCCACCTGAGCCAGGAGTCACCCTGGCACTGCAGTGAGAGTAAGTGCTCTGAGTGACTCCTGATGGAGGGAAACCTACAAGACCCGACAGACAAGAATGACTTCATGGTGAATCACATTGGGGCCTCACTTGGGTGGTTAGAAGAAGGAGACTGCTCAGATGGATCTTTCGAATTCAATGATGTCTCCATTTTCCTATCAAATGCGTCCTTCCGGCGGAAGGCACAACAACCCATGGATGGCGGTCACTTCCTTTCACTCAATAAGGGGGTTGCTTCCTCCTCCCCGAGACCTTCTCCTGGTGGAGAGACTGAAACAGGACACTTTGACCCCATCCCTATGGACCTTTGTCCCCCAAGGACATTTGAATGTACTGCAGGCTTTGTCTCTTCTCCCTTTCTGTTGCTTTACATTCACTCTACATCACAGCCACCATAGAAAACCTCCTCTGGCAGAAACAATAATTGATAAGAATGTTTTTAGTGAAAAAAAAAAAAAGAAGCTGATTAATCAGTTGAGGAATCAGCTCTCCCTATACTATTTACACAAAGTTGAATTGACCCGGGTAGAAATATTTTTAGAAATTGAAAATGGAATGAGTTAGAATGCTTTCATGTGTCATGGGTAGAAAATTGATTACAGGAGGAGAAACATACCAGTGCCTCCAGAGGAAGGGAAACTTGCCCTAGCACTGAGCGCTCAGGTAAGTTTCTCACAAGGAAGTTCCACGTGCACCTCCAGGGCTTCTGAGACATTGGAAGTCACCAACTTCTCTGTGGATCTGATGAAATGTGTGAACAGGCTCCGCAGGAAAAGCATGTTCAACCATGCAATCACATTGTTTTCATTCAATTTCTGGAAATTCATAGGCTCTAGAAGTCCATCCATGGATTCCAGTTCAGGAACCCCAGTCACGCGACAGGGACACTTGGCTGAAATCCGTTCCAGGTGAGGAGAAGGCAGAGAGGGAAAAGGGAGGGGAGATTTCCTACAGCCTGATAAGGAACCACATTCAGGGATCCCCAAGAGGTGGCTGGGTTGAAATATGGAATCATGTGCCTTTAACCCTTACCAAACATTCAGAATTTGAAATTTATAAACTCTTCCTATGGTATCTTTTTGTACTTCGCTCCCTTCCTCCAACTTTTTAAATTAAAGACCCATTTTAATATATTTAACTAAAACTCAAGAGTGGTGACAAAGGACATTTTGCCTCGATGTAGACCAAGCATGTCAAACTCAAAGGCTACAAATAAATGAGGCATGTGGCCTGCAGGACACGAGTTTGACATGCTTGATGTAGACTTCATGGCAAGGCTTAGCGGAGCTGGGGAATGAAAGAGAGAAAGTAAGAGCAGAAGTACCAGGCTGGGGCAGGGTGACACACTCCTAATCCCTCTTCTTCCTGAGTTCATGAACCCTCACAGCAGAGGAATGAGAAGGGCTTTGCATCAGACAGACATGCCTTTAAATGTCATTTTGTCACTGTGTCACATGCCACCTGCATGGCTCGGGCAAGTCATCACATCTGACCCACACGTTCTGTATCTGGAACAGTGTACATACCAAATAAGCAAGGGTTCCCTTAGAGAACTTAGGTTTTAGGGATGTCTTAGTCCATGTGGGCTGCTATAACAAAAATCCCCCAGACTGTGTGGTTTGAAAATAAACATTTTCTTTCTCACAGTTCTGGAGGCTAGAATTCTGATATGAAAGCTCCTGCAGATCGGTGTCTGGTGAGGGCCCCCTTCCTGGTTCAGAGTTGGCCGTCTTCTTGCTGTGCTCTCACATGGTAGAATGGGAAGGAAGCTCACTGAGGTCTCTTTTAACCATTCCTGATGACTCTACCCTCGTGACCTAAGCACCTTCCAAAGGCGCCCCCACCTACTAATACCATCACTTTGGGGAGCAGGTTTCAAAATATGCATTTGGGGAGGAAGCAAACATTCATTCTGTAGCAAGGCCCTCAAGGCTGTGCTCTGAGATTCATTCAGGATGGATGGAAATCTCAGACTTGTTCACAAAGACCTGCAACCCAGCACAGCACAGCCCAGAACCATCCTCTAAGGCAGCGGTTCTCAACCTGTGGGTACCGACCCCTTTGGGGGTCGAACGACCCTTTCACAGGGGTTGCCTAAGACCATCCTGCATATCAAATATTTACATTACGATTCATAACAGTAGCAACATTACAGTTATGAAGTAGCAACGAAAATAATTTTATGGTTGGGTCACAACATGAGGAACTGTATTGAAAGGGCCAGAAGGTTGAGAACCACTGCTCTAAGAAGAGGTTTGAGGCTGGCATGGAGGCCATGCTCTGTGGAAAAGGATGAAAGGAGAGATGTTAAAATAGCAGCGAGAGATGGAACAGAGAATACCAAAGACAAGGCATGGTGCTTGGGGGAAGGGAGTGCTGCTGTAGGCATGTTGATGAAAGAACACTTTCTTAGTCTCATCTCCACCACTAGAAGTCAAATGAGTCCTGCCTGGGGTGCCAGAACCTTTCCACTTGCCTTTCCCTGTGTCCCATCTGACCCTCCAGGAGTGGCGGAGGCTGGGTCTCCATGCTCAGCAAGGACAGCAACGACCACTCTAGGGGAACTACACTAGCCCAGACTTTTCCCCAGATGAGATCATTTCCAGAAAGAGAAAATGTTGCCAAGAGACAAGAGCTACCAAGAGGGGGGAGAGGAGGATGGCATATTGGGGCCATGTGGGGAAAGTTGAGTCCTGGTGCTGCTGACACCCCAAGATAGCAGAGAAATCCCATGCACAAGGTAGAGGTATCTTTGTTCACAGCCCCCACCCCAAGAGCATTTATTCTGAGAGAGCACATCTAGGTCCTCTATAACCTAAAGGTACCACACTGGTCCATGCTGATGTACCACCCAGGCCCCCTCTACTTCCTTTGGGAATCCTTCTCTCTGTACATCAAACTAGCCTGAGCATTGAATCCAAATGTAAGAAACGGGTACGCAAGCAAGGACTCTCAGTGCCTCTCCATGCCGATTCCTACCCCACCCCCTCCCCAGCCCTCATCTCAGGCTTGCCCTCTCCTTGGCAGAGCTCAAGACAGGCCTATTTCCCCTAAGGTTGTCACAGACCAATTTTCTAAACTGCGTGAAAACAGAAAACAAACAGAAAACCAAATCCACCAAAAGCTTCAGTCCCGAGAACAGCTTGGCAGGCGGGAGCAACGTGCTAACAATTTCATGCTGTTTTAAGAGTCTCTAACTAAGCAACATGAACCAACAACCAGATGTGCCCTGATACCAAGAGAAGAGAACATGGGCTTCTAGAGACAGACAAAGATTGGTAACACAGGAAAACACTCATCAGGAAACGGAGCTTCCAAGCGCGCTGGGCCTGCGGTTGGGGGAGGCAGCCTCTGTCGGCCTGCCCTGCAGACTCGCTCACCCAACCGTTCATTCAGTTCAGCCACCGGATTTTGCCCAGCACCTTCTTTGTGCCGGTCACTGGGCTGCGTACTTGGGCTACCAAGGAGATGCTCAGAGCCTGTACTGGACCAGGGCAAGGAAACAGACATAAATGCAACACAAACGGATCTGGAATGGAGGAAAGACGCCCAGGAAAAGGAACCTGATTTTGTTTGTGTGGGAATCATGGCACTTCTATTCAATGTGTTTCAACATCTATTTATGGAGTTCTTATTATATTCTGAGGATGCAGGAGGGAAAAGTCAGATATAGTTCCCTTTCCCTTCCATTGAGTATGGAAGGCAGCAGTCATCCCAGAAGTGAATAGAAACCTGGTAACTGTGCCTGCAGCAGGTGGCTCTAGAGGGTTTACTCAGCACCTACTATGTGCAGGAGGCAGAAGCCGGCACAGCATAGATGCACAACAGCCACAAGTTGCACCGCCTTTGAAGGAGGCCAGTCCCACCTCTTGTTTAAAGGTCTATGGCTGCCAGAACCGGTTTGGCTCAGTGGATAGAGCGTCCGCCTGCGGACTCAGGGGTCCCAGGTTCGATTCCGGTCAAGGACATGTGCCTTGGTTGCAGGCACATCCCCAGTGTGGGGCGTGCAGGAGGCAGCTGATCGATGTTTCTCTCTCAGCGATGTTTCTAACTTTCTATCCCTCTCCCTTCCTCTCTGTAGAAAATCAAAAAAACATATTAAAAAAAAGTCTATGGCTTGCGAATGGGCCTTAGTTTCCCAAAGGGATGAATCTCTGTAATCGGGGCCCCACCTAACTCTGAGAACCACAGTGCCCACAGAGGCCAGGGCCCTTGGTTCTGAGCTGATCCGTAAATCCCCATAGAATGGGATGGGGACTGTCCCAGGACAGACACACATTCATCACCCTACTTTAAATTTATATCCCTTTAGCTTAGCTTATCATCTGCTTGCTTGCAGTGCACAACAACGAATATTTTTATTAGTCCTGAAATTATTGTGAAATAACAGTTATATTGCATGTTGGCTTTGGACTTATTAATCTGATACATGTAAACATGTAAGTTATAATCTCTGTAATGCTCTATTTTTGTATTTCTTTTTCCTTTATTATTCTTATTTTTAAGCTTTTCTTTTCTTTTTTCTTAAAAAGTAGCTGCTGGCCCAAGCCTCCCCATGAGGTCATAGTCCTCCTGTGCCTCAGGGAGTCCCTGCTCCCTGGCAAAGTCCATTAGCTCAGGCTTAATGTCTCCTCAAGGCAGTGGCCCCACTTTATGAGGCTGTGCTTGTCACCTGGTAACTTGTTTATTGCACCAGCTCCTGGAGGATGGGCGTGAAGGTCACAAGTAGGTGGGAATTGCACACCTCAGGCCGAGCCTCCCCCTGGTCATTATTTTACCAGAATGACCTCTGGGGGGTGGAGGGCCTGGAGGCTTCTGAGCTAACACATGACAGCCCGTACAAAGGAACTGCAAACAGTCCCTAATTAATGGGTTTGCTTAGAGCTATTTCCCTGTTTAGGGACTTCATCCCAATAATTGCAGGCTCCATAATCATGAATCAGTCACTGCCACTTTTCTGGGTGCTCACCACAAGCCCAGCTCTATTCCAACAACTGTGAGGAGAGGAGAGCGGAGACCAGGAGCTCAGACCTGTGCCTGGGGCTTCATTTCCATGAGCCCACCCATCCTCACAGTGAACTGAGAGAAGGCATTCATTAGTATCCTTTTTAGATCAGCAAACTGAGTCTCAGGGAAATTAACTAGCTCAAGGTTATCAGCTCATAAGCAAGAGAGTCAGAATTTGAACCTGGGTCTGGCTGGCTCCAAAGCCTGGGCTCTGAGAGGCAACAGACTAATTGCTCATGATGGGGTTGGACCAGGCACACTCTCTAGACCCTAAGAGTCCAGGCATGATGCAGGAACACAGGGCCGAGGCCCCAAGGGAAGATGTCCCAAAGGAGTGGCAGCATGCCTGATGGGTGGGGAGAATTATACATGTTTAACAAATTGTACTTGGACACTTTCTCCAACCACTAAGTCCAGGTTTGGAAAGGATTGTGGAAACTGCGTCTCACTGGGGGCCAATAAGGGATTAGTCAAATGTCCAAAGAGGACGTGTAGACACACACATACACACGCACATACAGTGCCTGCAATGGGCACAAGAAAAAAGGACCTCAGTGGGGAGTGACACATTGGCATCAGGCACTGGTGGGGATTAGGGTGAGGGCCAAACCAAGAGGAGGAGATGTGGAGCCAGGGAGTCCTGTGACCACCCTGGACCTGGAAGGTTGGCAGCTCCTGGGGAATGTCTCATCCAAATGCCCAATTTAGACCTTGTCCCAGAATATGAGTAATTCCAGGGGTGGAGGAGAAGGGCCAGGAGATGATGAAGAGCAGGGGCTGACCAAGAGCTAGCTGGGCCCTTTCTCCTTTATCAGTCATCCCAGCCATGCCCCCACCACTCAGCTCTCTTTCTTTGACCTCTAAACACATACTAGCCAGGAGTTCGGACCCCCAACTCCATGGAAAGAAATGTACATCACAGTCCTACACAAGTTCAACCATGAATCTTTCCCCACTGATGTCTCCCCTAGGCAAAGACTCAGGGTCCTCAGGCCAAGTCTGGGCCAAGTCAGAGGTAGACAAATGAGAGCCGGCCAGACCTATGCCAGTTGAGTGAGGCACATGTGCTAGCCAGGGGGGCAAGCTGTTCTTTCTTAGGCTGCGATAAGAATATGAGCCTGGCCCCAGAGGCCACTAAAGCCCATCTTCCAGGGTTCCCAGGACCTGACACACTGTCCAACAATCCAGCACACAACTTAGCCAAAGATCTGTGCTTCTGAATTAGATTCCAGAGGGAGCTGCTGGCACATAAGACCAGGCCAATTCTTCCTCTAGTGGCCAGGCTCTCAGTCTCCGAAGCAAGTGTACTCCGGTCACAGAGAGCAGACTTGGAGCCAGTGGCCAGGCCCTAGCTGAGATGTGATCCGCCAAACCCCTGACAGTCAGCAAGGCCCAGCCTGTCTCCATCTACCAGTCAGTACCGATCATCTGCACCCCTACCTCAGCCCTGCACAAAATCTGCCCTGTTCTGAAGCTCCTCCCTCCCGCTCGTCCTCCCCTCCCTGGCTTCTCTCCCGATCTTCCAGACAACCTCTGACCATTCCTGCCCACAACTAAGTTGTCTGTGAGGCAAAAGGCCCTTTTATCATTTTAATTTACCACCAGCTACTGAGGTTTCTCTGGAGAGTCTTCCCCACACCATGCCTAGGTGCCTGTGGGGAAAGACGCTCTGGAAAACCCCGCTCTCCCCACGGCAGCCCGTCAGGAAGGAGGCAAGAGAGAACAGAAAACAGAAGGAGACAGAGAAGAGCTTGGATTTCCTGAGACTTGAATCCCAGAAGAAACACAAAACCAAGTCCGTGACCTTTATTAAGCTGCGGTGATTTATTATTCTGGGAAGACAATGGTGTCAGGAAGGAGAGGGGGAGGACTTCCCGCAGTAGATATTGTGAGTGTGTGTTCTTGTGGGGGGCGTGCCAGCTCTCCAGCCTCTGCTGTGCCTACGGGGTCTGCCCAGCACATGGCCCCACAAAGGGGGCACTCACCTTCTAGGCACCCAGAGAAAATGAACATGGCCTCGGGATTCTGGTCATTCTCCAGCCTGCACAAGCCCTCCTGGGGTTTCCTTGAGGCTGACTGGGTGAAAGACTGCTTCAGGGAAGAGACCGGCACCAGCCTAGATCTTCAGCGGGCCAAGCTAGAGGCACTAGCAAAGGGTTCCCCTCCTGATCATCCTGAGCGTCTCTGACATCTCCAGCTACCTAATCAGGCCTCTGCCTCCATTCCTCCCTTCTACATGCTCGCCTCTCTCTATCCTCCGCCTCCCTCTCTATCTTCCCCCACTCTCTATCTCTCTCTCTCCCCCTCTCTCCACCCTCCATCTGCACCTCTTCTGTACATCTCTCATGTGTCTGTGCCTCTTGCTGGCAGCTGGCTTTTCCCACTCTGCCTCCCTCTGCCCTCCCTCAAGGCCCCACACACTCTGAAGTCAGCAGGGGACGAGCTGTTTGGAGCCGAATGAACAGGAAACTGCACTTTTGACTCTGAACACGTTTCGGTGGAGCAGGCTCTGCAGAAAGCCAGACACCAAGCTCAGACACTGAACAGCCGCTTCGGGGACATGCCACGGCTGCAACTATGTATATGTCTGAGTCACCATCGGCTCAACGCTGTCGCCTCCTGCCCATCAAGGCCTTTCAGCTCCCTTCCTCTTGGACACGTGCAGCCTAAACTGAGCAAGAGACAGTGAGAGAAGAGGGTACCTCTGAGGAACACCCAGGAATCATCTCAACACCAAGGACTGCAGGTGAGCTGGAAGAGGTGAAGTGCAAGGATTTTATCCATAGGCAATCCCCCACAGACCCCTGCCGGTGCTAGGTTGCGGGTATTGAGCAACCCCTGTAGGACCCAGGGTGATGACCCTCCCAGGGACAGGGTTCAAACAAACACTCAAGGACTTCACATCAGATGGCAGGGCCCTACTGAGGCCCTGGAGAAAATCTCAGGGCAGATTTCCTAACACTGAGAATTTAGAGTTGTCAAATAAAACATAGGATAGCCAGTTAAAATTGAATTTCAGATAAATAACAAACTAATTTTCTACTGTAAATACATCCCAAATATTGCATGGGACATACTTATATTAAAAATAGTTCATTATTTATGTAAAATTCAATTTTTACTTAGCACCCTTGTGTTATTTACTAAATCCAGCAACCGTCTATAGAACTACCTGACTCACAGTCATGTTGGCAATGGTGAGAGAGTGCCACAGCGTCAAAGGGACAAAAACATCACAATCCTGGCTCAGTCGAGCTCTCTGTCTTGACCCCTCTTGCCTCCATCTCATCTGATCCCTCAGCGGCTCCCAGCTCCTGTGGTCCAGATGTGACCAACGCTTTTGCCCCTTATTTCAGTTAAGTTGAGGTTGAATTTTCAAAAGGGACTTTATTAGAAAAGTAAAGAGGCACACAAATATTTGAATTCATAAAAGAGTATAGTAATTGTCCCATGTAAGGAGATCAAATATCAAAGAGCCCTGAGACCAGATAAGTCTAGACATGGTCTGGTCATTCCTTTCCTTTAGGTGTACTTGGACCCATTGACTTGGAGCAAGGCTTTTAAGCTGGCTGTTCCTTCGGTGAGTTGGGCCAACATTCTGGTACAGGGGCTCTCCCTGGCTCTATACTGAAATCACCTAGGAAGCTTTTTGCTGCCTATTCAGGCCAATTAAATCAGAATTTCTGAGAGTAGGGCATTTAAAAGTTCCCCCAGGAAATTCTAATATGCAGCCAGGGTTGAGAAACCATGCACATCAGGATCACCTGAGAACTAATAAAAAAAACTATTGGTGTTTGCATCCCACCCTCAGAAATTCTGATTTAATTGATACAAGGTGCTTCCTGGGCATTGGGATTTTCAAAAGCTCCCTCGGTGATTTTAATGTGCAGCGAAGTTTGAGAATCATAGCTCCTCACACTTTAATAGACTTAAAATCTCCCAGTGCCCTAGCCAGTTTTGCTTAGTAGATAGAGCATCAGCTTGCACACCCAAGGGTCCCAGGTTCAATTCTGGTCAAGGGCACATACCTTGGCTGCAGACTCCTCCCAGGCCCAGGCCCTGGTCAGGGCGTGTGCAGGAGGCAACCAATCGATCTGTTTCTCTCACATCGATTTCTCTATGTCTTTCCCTCTCTCTTCCACCCTTTCTAAAAATCAGTGGGAAAATATCCTTGGGCGAAGATAAAAAAAAAAAAATCTCCCAGGGACCTTGCTATAGTGCAGGTGCTGACTCAGTAGGTCTGGGGTGGGGCCTGAGATTCTGCATGTCTAACAAGTCCCAGTTGATACGGTGCTAGTCCTTGGGCCATATTTTGATTAGAAAGTCATAGATCAGGGGGCCTCAAGCCTGCCTGTACCTTGGAATCACCTTGGGAGCCCTGAAAACTAGTCCCACCTCAGAGATTCTGATGTCATTGGTCTGAGGTGGGGCCTGGGCATCGGGGATTGTAAAAGCTCCCCGCAGGTGATGCTAACGTGCAGCCTTGGCTGTACACCAACATCTAGGCGTCATTTTACAAATGGCCCTGTGACCCCCCGAGGGGAATACCACTCTCCACAAGCTGTTCTGACTTCCCTCTATTCCCTGCCCCAGCTGGGAACTTTCTTCCCTTGCCTCAGAAGGCCATGCCCTCTAGTAAAAATTCCCCTTTTCCCACTTCGGCCTGAATAATGCCTCTAATTCCCAGCTCAGTTGCAAAAGAGAGATTGACACAATCCCTGAGCCCAATGACTGGTCAGAACCCGCTTACCCCGCTTTGCTCTGTTACCAATTGTTCCCTTTGCTCAAGTAGCCTTCGATGCCTCTGCCAGAGGAACCATGGGCCAGAGTCACACACTCTGCTTGACAGGACATAATCAATCAAAAGTGCTGAGCAGTTTGTACTACTTGGTAGTTCCCAAGCCAGGCTATCACACAACCTCTCCCCTCTCCTACAACCATCCTTTGGGAATGAAGTTGCGGTGACTTGTGGGAGAAGAAGCAGGCTACAGAGAACCCAAAGAACAATGTGGAATTGAGGGGATTGTGACTCCCTCTTGGGTGTGATTTCCATGAAATTATTCACGATTTTTTTTTCATAGGGAATGACCATAAATATCATCTGCAATGCATCTTCTTCAGTCACTATCATCTTCTGCCCCGTGTCTTTTGTTAGGAGTTGGATGTTGCTGATAGAAATTCGAATCCATGTCCTGGATGTACGGCGTTTGTATAAAATATGAACTCTAATGTGTAGAATTTGCAGGTCGCTGAAGTGTCACAGTCTACTGAAATGGGTCTGGAATCAATAAGGTACACATCAAACTCAATTGTGTTTAATTTTCATTGCTACCTAGAGGAAAGCCTAGCATAGCCCTACACAAGTGAAATTAAACATGAAAGCCTGTCTGAAGTGTAGAAGCGATACTTAAAATGACCTGTAAATAGGGTAAAACATGGCAGCCCGGCCCATCACAACATTACTGTTCATTTTTCTTTCCATAGTGGAGGTGACGGCCGCCATAAGAAAATCAGAAGAGACATGAGCACATTGCAGATCTAAAGGGGAACAAAGTGTTTTCAGTTACACACCAGCAGGACTTTCCTCTCTGCACACCCCTGGGGTCTCTTCCAAGTGCAAAAATCACACTCTGCCCTTCTGCAGAGAGCAAAGAAGGACGATGAGTAAAACAAGGCCCTCCTGAACTTGGCCAGCCCCCACCCCCACGCAACCCCACCTAAGTTCCTTGGCCGGTGAGATAACAGAAGGTTCAACTCTAGCAGCTGACATGGGCGGGGGGCAGACGCCCACTCGGGGCACTTCCAGCTGACACTGACCTTTCAGTCATGGAAACATTCCCCAGACCGACACTAATCGGGGGCACATCTGGCGTTTGGACTGTGTCCAGATGGGGTTTGTGTTAGTCGAGTCAGCAAGATAACCCGCTGGGGAAGCAGGGGAGGGGAGAATGCAATGCTGCTGAGAGCAATCAACATCTTTGGCTGTGTGTGTATGACACGTGGTCATGCTCTGGCCAGTGAGTCATAGAAGAGAGACCACCTAATCCCTGTCCATCCACTCTCCCTACCCCCACTAATGGAGGAGAAAACTGGAGAGACCCAGAGAGCCAAAGCAACTCCCCCAGGGTTCCACAGCTGGTCGGGGCAGTCTAAAACCCCAGTGTTCCGCTCCCACTAGCACACACTTCCCATGTTTCTACACACTTTCCAAGTGTAGAGTAGTGCATTGTATCTTGAGATAATATGCCAAGAGCTAAGGTGATGACAAGAATCCAGCTGTTTCTTCTCTGCCAACTTCCTGTGGCTTGTAAATGTAAAGGACAATTTTCCAAAGCAATGACAAACCCCACCCCAGTTCTTTCACTGCAGCTTCTTTTTTGGATTTGAAAAGAGGGGCTGCCTTTCCTGACTGGTTTCTGGACTTTTTTCAGAAATAAACAAATACCTCCCATCCCCAGCGCCAGGAACTACAATGGAGAAGAAGACCTCTCGGTATTGAAGGTCCAGCCGCACAGATCAGGAATGACCAAGGATCTTGGTCCGCTCTCATCATTTGCCCATACAAAGTCTGACACCTGTGGCAGTCATGAACAGCATTGCTAAAGAGGTAATTAGGAAAACCAAAGCCAGGATGAAAGGGATTATGTCCCCACTCACCCACACAGAAGACTGTCTCCAGCTGTCAGAGGAAAGTTCTTTCCATGGCCCACAGAGTGTACATCCCATTCATAGGCACCGTGTTTCAAGCCCACATCAATGATCCTTTCCTGTAAAAACCTCCAGGCAAACATAAAGATGGAAATTAGGAATCTCATCCACCTGCTCAAATCAAAGAGACTAACTGGATCTTCTCATATAAAAACTGCAGAGATCAGTTCATCCTTCTCTAGTTGTTATAAACACATAAAGAAACAGAAATAATCCAGGCAATAATAAGACCCACATTGCCCTGACTGGGTGGCTCGGCTGATTGCGTGTTGTCCTGTACACCAAAAAGCTGTTGGTTGGATTCCTAGTCAAGGCACATACCCACATACCTAGGCTGTGGATTCAATCCCTGGAGGCAACTGATCAATGTTTCTCTCTTCTCTCTCTCTCACTCTCCCTCTCTCTAAATAAAAACATATCCTCGGATGAGGAATAAAAAACAAGCAAGCCCTGGACAGTGTGCTCAGTAGTTGGAGCATCGGCCCATACACCAAAGGGTTGCAGTTTCAATTCCTGGTCAGGGGCATGTACCTGGGTTGTAGGTTTGATCCCCGACTCCGGTCAGTGTGCAGGAGGCAACCCATCAAGATGTCTCTCGCACATCAATGTTCCTCTCTCTCTTTCTCTCTCTCTCTCTCTCTCTTTCTCTCTCAAATCAAAGGTGAAAAAAAAAAAATAAAAGGAAAAAATATCCTTGGGTAAGGATTAACAAAAACAAAACAGAAAACAAGACCTATATCAGTGACGGTGAACCTTTTGAGCTCGGCGTGTCAGCATTTTGAAAAACCCTAACTTAACTCTGGTGCCGTGTCACATATAGAAATTTTTTGATATTTGCAACCATAGTAACACAAAGACTTATATTTTTGATATTTATTTTATATATTTAAATGCCATTTAAGAAAGAAAAATCAACCCAAAAAATGAGTTCACGTGTCACCTCTGACACGCGTGCCATAGGTTCTCCATCACTGACCTATATCAATGGTCAGATTCCCAAAGTAAGTTTGAGCTCCCCCAGTAACTCGTCAGCCCGCAGAGCCCTCCAGCACTGTTCTCTTCCTTCTCCATCCAGCCTCCGTACAAAAGGCAACTATCTTCCACCATCCAGTCAGTGTTGTCCTCTTCTGGAGTAATCGGAAAGGAAGACTATCTTCACTCCAGTTGCAGATATTTCACCCCCACCCACCTGAAGATCACCCTATCCCAGATCCCTCACTTCTGTTGTCCTACCTGAGAAACAGTCTTTATCCGCTCCTGGTGGGCAGGACGGTCATCACTGAGAAAGAGTGACTCTCCTCCGCCCTTTAGGGGACAGCTTATCAGTTTCACCCTCCTCAGGAGGCTTTTGACATATTCCACAAGTTCTCCAGATCTCTCAGAAAGAGCTCACAGACACCGCCCCTCTTTCTAAAGCGAGTTGGGGTCTCTCCTGATATCAACCCTTCCTCCCCTCCCCCCAGTGATTTGGTATAAAGCCATTCCACATCCCATGCCAAACCAGTAATTCACAGCACTCATCAAAATCTTTCCTGCTTTGGGAGCAGAGCCAACCTCCCTAACACCCTGACATCCTTGCCTTTGGCATCACTATTTACATCGCATGAGAGCTTTGGGCTTAGAAAGCCCAATTCTATTTGGATAATGTATGCAGATGATTCATCCTCTCTGAAAAGACTACACACCCGGGTTTTGATATCCACGCCAAAAGCTTCTGAGATGGGGCTCAGAGAGGACAGAGCGGGGAGTCCTGTTGCTATGGAAAGCAGTGTGCCAGTTGCCAAGTGAGAATGACTGGCTGTTCATGGGGCACTGCTCTGCCAGGGTTCCCTGTAGCAATTGAGGAAACTTTTTGCCTGGAGCAGCTGTGGACATAGCCTGGGGTCATCATGGTGCCTCAGGCCACACTGACGGTTCCCTGTCCCCTAGTCTAACCTCCTCTCATGCTGAAAGACCCGACCCACCACAGGCATTCCAGCTGGCCTCCTAGGAGGTTTCTTTGGCCAGGCTCTCCAGCCCAGTGAAACGTTCACTCTATGCTATAGACAAAAAGGGTTTTGACTCAGTTCTGTGTTTTAGAGTGTGTGTTAAATTCCATTAACTTTGGGGGGAAGGGGGATGACAAATAACAACTTGTCTGAACTTTTTACATTTCTCCTCAGTGCCTCAGTAAGGTTCACAGCGAGGTCATCAACGATAAGGAGGGAGGCCTCCCAGCTGGACTGTCCCTTAGCCCCGAGGGGACGTTTCACAGTGATGAGCTGATAGGACTTAGACACTGATTCACATATGGGGAGGATCGTGGAGACAGAAATTAATGTAAGGGTCATCAAATGCCCTATAGTCAAGGGAGGGGAGGGGGTAAAGAAATAGTCTCCATCAGGTAAGATGTATAATGAGGATGGTAAGATCCCAAAAACAGAGGCTTCAGCTGCTAGAAGGTTCTGGGAACAGAGATAATAAAACTAATAATAGATTTTGAGGGCTTACTATGCACAGGGCATCTATGCTATGTATACTATTACATTTATTACTTTAATCCTCATAGCAACCCTATGAGAAGAGAAACCATCACCTAGCCATTTTACAGATGACAAAACTGAGACTTTGAGAGGCTAGCTCTGGTCACATAAATAGTAAATGAAGGGACTGGGATTCAAACCAAGGCCTATCTGACCAGAGTGGACATTCTTGACCACTTCACTAGAGCAACAGGCCTTAGAAATGGTGACCATGTCCATTCACCTGTTAGAAATGAGTTTATCGATGGTGTGTGGAGGACTTTGAAAATGTTGCCTTCATTCAGACCAGGATATTAGTCATCCCCTTCATGCAGCACCATTTTGAGGAAACGCATATCATGCCACTTATCAGAAGTGCCTTTTTCTAGGGCCAGATCGCCCAGTGTATGACCACTGCCTCTTCAACACGCCTTCCACCAAAAATCCAGCAGCGGGTGGTGGGCTGCGCTGAGACTCTGGAAGAGAAGCCCCTGATGCCCCACCTGGCACGGGGATTTCAATCCAGGATTTCTCCACCTTCTGGAGGCCTTAGGGGAGACAGTAGGCCCTCGAGCCAAAGAGCTGGTGCAGGATAAAAAAGCCCCACCCACCTCATTCTTATCCAGGAATTTCCTCTATCTTCCCATACCCTGCTCTCCCCAAATTACCCCCCCTCCCCCCGAATTAGGAGGCCAAAGGCCTCAGGAGTCTCCAAAGGGACAGGGTGAGGACAGGGGTCAGATTTTTCTCTTCCAGGTGCTGTTTTCTGAGTACTTTAGGCTTGGTGTAGTCCCGCTGGATTCACCACTGTGGACCGTGGGTGGGGAGGTACAGATGTGGAAGTAAATCTAGGATGTTTAAAGTCTTCGTGCAAAAGAAAGACCCGAGGAGCAAAACCAAAGGAGGAGCTCCCATTGCACACAGCTGGGGAACCTAAAGAATCCTGGCAGATAGCCTGAAGGACCAACGTCCTCTGTTGTAAGAATTTTAAGAGGTGATAAAGGTAACATGCCATCACAGAAGGCAGATAGGGCTAAAGAAACAAGTGAAATTAATTCCTTTCTCAGGCCACCAGAAAGGTGAATGGCTACCAGATGGTCAGACAGAAATACCTGCCCACAGGCTGCCCAAGGAAAAAAAATGCAAGAAGAAATCAGAGCCTCCACCGAGCAGGTGAGCAGGAAATTAAACTATCTGTACGCTGACCACAATGCAAGACCACACACGTTCATGAAGGGGCTGTTAGGAGGACAGTGTGAGCGTGAGTTAGTGTCCATCTTCTGTCTGCCGCCCACACCCAGAGAGCGCAGGGAAACACACCTTCAGAGAACACCCAGCAGTTTCAACAGGGGTGAAGATGGGACAGCAGAGACCAGGGCCACTGAGGGGAAACCAGCACACATCCCAGACCATGTCACTGGACCAAGGAACAATATCTTCCCCTAAGCACTTACTTTGTCACGGGCATTTTGCTGGGATCTTTCTAAGTGTCCTGGCAGCTTCTGAAATGGCTCTCATGATTCTTGCCTCCTATAAGTAATCCTTCCCTTTACGTGTGGGCTAGACCTGGTGACTTGCTAAAGACAAATCGAATATGGCAAAAGGGGATGGGTTGCCACTCCTATCAAAAAATCCTCTGAATTTGTGCTTGTGCACTTCTCATCCTCTCTTTGAATCATCTTCTCTGTGCCTTTGTTGCTACATGCCTCCTAGCAGACACACACACACACACACACACACACACACAATCCCTCCAGGAGAAGGAGGGAGCTCAGCCACCTCTTGTCATTGTTCAGCTCCTTCCCAATCAATCTCCTGCCAACCACAAATTAGCATTACACAGGCATTTACAGTGCAGCCCCAAGGGGTAGATAGAAGCTGCTAATCCTTAAGAAGAGACACTGGTACAATAGCAGGAGGCCCAAAGCCTGGCCCCCATCCTTGGGATGCTCCTTTGTGAGCCGGCCAAGCCAACCACAGATGGTGAAGTTGCTGGGCCTGGAGCAAACAGGAGACAGTAGGAGCCCGGGGAGCAGAGAGAGCTTTGCAAATAGCTGCATGACACGCGTTCCTGAAACTCCAACCCCTGCAGAAGACGCTCTTGGGTTGGATTCCTTCTCAGAGCTTCCAGCCTGGCCCTCCTCGTACATTTTTCCTGGTTAACGTGATCAATGGCTCCGAGTGGGACCAACCTGGGGCAAGAAATGCCCTGGAACCAGGCCTTCGTTAGACCCGCTCTGCCCGCTCAGCAACGTGGATTAACAAACCCCAAGGTTTTATTTGTTTTCTTTTTTCTTAAGGGATTGATTTAGCCTTATGAAGTCTGACTAAAGTTCCTGATCCCAAAGGAAGGCAGCCCTGGCTGGGTTCCCAGGGTCATATCCCCAAGTGCCGCCTTTCTTCAGGCCCCGGGGGCCCCTGCAAACGCAGCCCTTCCTGCCTCGGCCCCAAAGGCTGGCTCTTGCAGCCTCCAAAGCTCCCTGTGTCCTCATCCCGCAGCTGGGTCTGGAAAGGAGGGGAGCTTGTGAGAGGGGAAGCCTCTTATCACAAACATTTCCTGCCTATTCCCTCTTGACCCTGCATACCACAGCCCTTCCCTGACCAGTTGGGCCACCAACAGAGGCCCCAGCAAACTCTTCATAAAGGATCGGCAAGGCAGCCCCTGCCACTCCCCCAGATCTGTCTCTACTCCAGATTCGTCTCCATCCACACCATTTCCCTTCTCTAGGGAGCTCATAGGTTCTTAACAGCACCCAAAATGGCTCCGTCACTGAAAAACACGGAAGGAAGTCAGGTAGAGCTGGAAAGAAAGAGCACAAAAAGCAGGGGAGGATTTTCGGTTCCAATAGCAAACCTCACAGCTGGAGTCCCACCTACCTCCTCCAGGACCCCGCTGTCTCTCTCTGACAAAGGGAGAAACACAGCCGGAGGCAGGTGAGAGGGAGGCCTGTGCACCTGTGGTGTCCGTGTGCCTGTCTATGCCCATCCCCATCGCACGTTGAGTTGAGTACCTGTGTGTGCTGCCTGTGGAGCTGACGACATTTGGACTATTATGGGTTCGTGCCCTGAAGAATTGGGAGCAGAGGGCCAGGGGGCCTCGGACCAGCCCAGCCCAGCTGTGCTCAGCAGGTCACTGAGTTCCCGTACCCTCTCTCCTCTCCACAGCCTCCTCTGGCCTGCTCTCTGCCTCCTGCCCCCAGCTCGCTGTGTGGTCCGAGCCCTCTGCCACGCAGAGCAGAGCGAGGGAGGGAGGGATGGGCCAGCATGTTTACAGTCAAGCATAACTGAACCTTTATTTTAAATAAATAAAACTCTTAGCCAGTTTTTATTTCCCTTTGCTTTCAAGACACTGTTTTCTCCCTCCTCTTCCTTCTCCCCTTCCTCCTCCTCCTCCTCCTTCTCATCAGGGCTGAGCCTTTATCTGTGGGGCCACCCAGGGATTGGCTGTGGGAGGAGGGAGGAACAGAAGCCAGGCTGACCCTGGTATTCAGTGTCTTCTCAGGTCAAGTGACACTCCCTCCCGCCTCAAATGCCCACAGAGCCCCTGGGGTTCTTCTGAATTCAGGGATGCCCAGGCCCCGAGGAGTAGAGACGAAACAGGAAGCCCAGGTCCCATCAGCAGCATGTTGTCCATCTGTTCTCACCAATCATGAGGTTGCCTACTCCCCAGCCCCCACTCCACTATGAAATTGCCATCCATCTGTCTTCCACTTTGGCCTGTCATCTCTCTGTCTCCTTGTTGGACCCTCGTTCATCTGTCCCTCCCACAGGACAACCATCTCTCAGTATCTCCTTTGGGTTGTCGTAAATCCACCTTCCCCATGAGATGTTCCATCTGTCTATATCCCCTTGCCCATCTGTCTCCCCCATTGGATATACTTCTGCCCATCTGTCTTCCTGAGTAGAGCCAGCAATCGTGGGTCCCTGCAATATGGGGACAGTGGGATTCTGTTCTGACCTTGATCCCAGCAATAAAAATAGTAGCTACCACCAATCAAGTGTCTAGTATGTGCCAAACTCTTTATATCCTCTAACAGCCCTATGAGTATGTGTTTATTGTCCCATTTTACCAGGAAGGAAACTAAGGCTCAGAAGGGTTAAGTATCTTCCCGAAGGTCACACAGCTACTAGTGGCAGATGCAGGGCCCAGAAGCAGGTCTGCTCATACTGACTGGGGGTGAGGACACAGTCTCCTTATTCCTACACCCCCAGGATGTAAGACTCCCCTCTCCTGGCCTCTCTGCACATTTAATTTACACTTTGCTGCTGGATGTTTTCAGGCTGATGAAGTTTCCTCCCTGCCCTGGCTCTACACACAAAAAAAAGTGAAGGAAGAAAAGCAGCCAGATGTGAAAGGCTTCAGAGGTCTTGGGGTGGGGGTGGGAGGGGTGGGGGGGATGGAGAGTGATGTTAAATAAACATCCAATGATATTCTTTCTGCAAAACAATCCATTTTCCTGGCACCCAGGAGTTCGTCCAAGGGTCTGTGGGTCACCGGGGAAAAGCGTTCCGTGTGTTTTGGCTCCATGTTCTTCCATTGGCTACAAAGAGCTAATTCTTCCAATTAATGAAATCAGCACTGCTGATGGAGATGTACTGACAGGTTATTTTCAAGACGAATATATTCACACCGATGGTGGGGCTGACAGGCCTGAAGGATTCGGAGGGGACCGCGTGAAGGTCCCCTACCAGCCAGAGACACTGAGGTCATTCATGATGGCCAGGATGTTGGCCACCGCCTCAAGGGACACCTTTCTCCACCCGGAGCCATGGAGGCTGGGCTGGGTTGTCTGTGCTGAGGGGCTGCCTATCAATGGGCTTCTGTATGGTCCTGGCAGGTCCTGGCACTCCCTTCTTCCTTCTCCCCCAGTGCCCCAGCCAACTCCCCTTCAGGACCTTGTCTGAAGGGCCTATTCAACATTTAGGATTCCCTGATGGGAAGTGAAAAGGAGACAGACAGATGCTTCTGTGGCCTGAGGAAAAGCTGGAGGCCTGAAGGCAGGAAGGGAAGCCTGAAGCCACAGAGGAGAAGCCCAGAGCGAAGAAAGACGGAGGTCCTGTGGGATGAGAAAGGAAGAAGGAAAGGGAGGAGGGGAGGCTAGGGGAGGGGACCCAGGGTGGGAGGACCAGATAGGGAGGGGAGGAGGCCGGAAGAAGGCCCCCAGGCAGAGAGAGAGAGAGAGAGAGAGATCCTGTTGGGAGACTGAGCAGCGCCAGAAAGCAGTGTGGGATATTTTTTAAAGCCACAGATTTAATTTCCTGATGACTTTTTTCAGGCTGATATTAGCAGCATTTTTCATTCCCTGAGCAGATCTGCCTGTGTGGAAAAGTGATCCAGAACGTGCCGGGTGACGGAGCCCAGCCTTTACCAAGACAGGCCCATAAGGATCGCCCAACATCAAGCCAACATTTCAGCTCCTTTTTAGAACCCCTAGAGAACAGCACAGATTTTGCTTCTGGCCAGTCCTGGAGCAAGGGGAGGAACAGTTTCTAGACAGCACTGATGGATAAGTGGCGACCAGAAGTCAAGGGCAAAATTAACCCTGATAAAGCAGCAAGGGTGGTTTCGGTTTTCCTGCCTTAACCCAGAATGCATCAGTGTATTCTGAGCATTGAGAGTTAAGAGTTAGGAGCTAAAGGAACCAAAAGCCAAACTCCCTCCAGAGCATCTGATACTACCACCAAACCGCTTTCTAAAGCCTTATTGCCCCGCTTAGAATCCACCAGCGCAGTCCTGAGCTTGCCAGATGAAGTCCACACCACAAGCCAGGAAAGCAAGGCCCTCAAAACACCAGGGCCATCCAGCTACCAGGGCATCCTGGAGGCTGGCACCATAGACACCGGAGCACAGCTGTATTTAACAAGACCCCTGGGTCACCATGTGCATGTGACAGCATGAGAAGCCCTGTTCCTGGCTGCTTCCAACCCACCCCAGCTGATCTGCTGCCTTCGTAGAGAACTGCTTTCCCCAACAAACTGGATTTGGAAAGTTCTCCAAACACATCGTCCACTTTTCCATTTCTGAGCACTGGCTCATGTCATCGGCTCCATCTTGACGCTAGAGCACCTATGCCCACTTAGGGAATTTTGCCCACATGTTAAGACCGAACTCCAAAGTTACCACCACCCCTACCCCCTTGAAGACCTTCCCACCGTCCCCTTCCCCTGCCAGAGGTTGGAACTTGGACTGCCATTTGTTTAGATCACCCATAGAGTGCTTTTCACTTTCCGTCTTATATTTCGGTGACTCATGTGCTTATCCAGGGGCAGTACTACGTAGTGGTTTATAGGGCTTCCCAGATTCAAATCCTTTTCCCACTGCTTCCTACCTGTGACACTCAGCAAGTGCTTAACCTCTTTGGAAATCAGTTTCTCTGTCTATAAAATGGGGCTAATAAATAGATGTACTCATAGAGTTGTAAGGCTTTTTAAAATATATTCATTGCAGGTCTATATGCCAATATAGTACGTGCTCAGTAAATGATTGTTAATTAAATGAAGCGATACAAAGAACAGCGTCCTTAATCACAGAGGAAATAAGAGATACTATCCACAAACTTGACATGGTATAGTCTTCCCAAGGCTGGCTGATTGTCTTCTGAACCTTTTCCTAGCACCATAATTTGTTTTTATAAAATAATCAATAACTGTTGTTGTTTTTCTAATAGTCATTGGGTAAAAGTCCTGCTTCTTCGATTTGGTTTCCATGCTATCCCCTTACTGGGTTCTTTCTGCCCGACTTCCTAGTTCCACTCCTAAAGCTCAGTATTTTCTTTCAGCATCTTTTTAAATATTTCAACTGGTCCTAAGTATTTATTTTATTTTCTATTTCTTTGTGTAACTTTATCAAATGTCTCATTAACATTCTTTTGACTCCCCAAAATATTTCTTAAAACACTTATTCTGTGTGTGTTGTTGTTTTTTTTATCTCCAAGGGAATAGTTTGGCTGGGTTTTCTACCAGGAATGACACAATTCTTTCCACATCAATGCAGAGGGGAAATTTGAGAACCAGTAGATTCGCATCATCTGATCCTATACCCAAAGAATTGCTGAATTGCTCAAATGCACAAGTCCCCAACTCTCCCACTAGCCATATTTCTCAATGCTGTCTCTACCAAAAAAAAAAAAAAAAAAAAAAGTTATTTCTGTTTAAGTCCTAAGGGAAAGTGAAATAAATACCATAAAAGAAGCTCATTGAAGATGGAGGTCATTCCAGAATCCAGTTACCTTCCATTACCAGGGTGCCTGACACATAAATATCAGACACATTTATGTAATTTTTAATTTCAATCAATAAGCATTTTTAATTTCCTTTCAGAGTCCCATATGGGGACCTGGTTTGGTTTAGATGCAATTCAAATATCATCTGTCTCCCATGCTGTGTCCCATCTATAATTTTTATGTCTCAAACTTTTCTTTATTATCCAGGGGCAAAATATTGACCAGGCTCTTTCCACCCCAATAGAAGAGTTTCCCTCTTCTTGCCACACTCCCCTTAGTCTTAAGAAGGGGAGAAAGAGCCGATTATAGCCACTTGTTTGAGATTTCAAGGAACTGGGGAGAAATGGGACCGCAGGCAAGTGGGAACGTGAGCTACATGGGAAATCTCAGAGAGGACACCTGCTCCGCCATCAGTCTTTGTCTCCAAGGCTCCTGGAGGTGCAGCCCCACGGGAGTGGCTTCTTATTGGGAAGTGGGGCAAGCGAGTATAACACCAGCAGGGACAGAGGGCTCTGTCTATGGGAAAGGACAACCGGTGAACTTTCAAGCCCAGGGGGTGGGGCAAGGCTTACAATTTGAGCTGGATGTCTGGAAACTCAATATTGCCCAGAGTATCGATTACCTCACAGACTCAGATCCTTTCCTGCTCAGGGGGCAGGAGGAGCCGGGCAGGTCTCTGACATGAAACTCTCCGTGCAGCTTTTAATTAACTCTAAGAAATGCGCATCAGAGCCTCCTAGAAAGAGAGATTGTTTTTCCTGGTAGAAGGACACAGGAGTCATCAAGATAGGAATTTGAGTGTGACAAAAATATCAGGAGGTTCCCATGTCTGCCTTGGCTCAGGGAATTAAACAATAGCAGCTTCATTCTTTAAATCATGGGGTTGTGACCATTGCTTCACACCAAAGTCCTGCTCAGGGGCTCTTTCCCAAAAGAGAATCATAAGGACGTTGCTTGCCCCGTCTGCCGTTTTGATATCAAACATCCATGGTACTCAAGCACCAAAATGTGAGGAACTGTCTTGATCCTAAAGCTGCGGGTAATTCCAGATACATGGCTGAATTACAGAATCCTACTTAACGTCTGAGTGTGAACTCTCTCTCCATTCAGTCTAAGGCTGCCACTAGACTCCTCTCTTCCAAGCCTTCCTTCAGGTTTTCTGCATCAACATTTAATAAGGACCTACCAGTATGCTTGACTCTATTCTAGGCACGTGGGATACAAGTAGCCAGGACATGGTCACTACTCTCAAGGGGTTTATTTTCTAATAGAGAAAACAGATGTGTGAATTAATAGTAGTAGCAGCTTTGGGGGAAAAAATTTAATTTATTTTTTACAAATAAAATTTGTATCTATTTAAAGTACACCATGTGATGTTTTGACATATATAT
>NW_006383011.1:19214659-19219502 GCF_000327345.1 Myotis davidii | reverse complement strand
ATATATATATGGTGAAATGATTACCACAATCAAATTCATTAGACCCCTCTCAGCAAATTTCAAGTATATAAGGCATTAGCTACAGTCACCTAATGCTGTACATTAGGTTTCCTTATTCTTCTTATAACTGAAAGTGTACCTTTGATCAATATTTTCCCCATTCCCCATTCCCAGCCCCTGCTGACCACCATTCTAGTCGCTGTTACTATGAATTTGACTTTTTTTTCTTTTTTAGATTCCGCGTATAAGTGAGATCATGTGATATTTGTCTTTCTGTGTCTGGCTTACATTTCATTTAGTATAATGTCCTCCAGGTTAACACATGTTGTTGCAAATGGCAGGCTTTTTTTTAAGGCTGAATTAATATTCCATTGTGCATATATACCACGCTTTTAAAAATCCATTCATCTGTCAGTGGATATTTATGTTGTTTTCACCTTATGATATGATATGCTTTTGATAAACACTGGGCTCCAAGATGGATAGCTGGCCTCCAAGATGACCCCCAATTATCCTCACCTCCTGCTACTCATATACTTGTATAGACCCCTTATACACTGAATAGGGGTGACATGTATAACTAATAGAATTTGTCGAAGCGGGGGTGGTATGTGACTTCTGAGGCTAGGTCATAAATGATATTGCCTCTTCCACCTTGCTCGCTCTTGGATCAGTCACCCTAAGGCAATGGTCGGCAAACTGAGGCTTGGCAAACTGCGGCTCGCGAGCCACATGTGGCTCTTTGGCCCCTTCAGTGTGGCTCTTCCACAAAATACCAGCTCTTCCACAAAATACCAACTTCTGCGCATGAGCCATGAAGTTTCAATCGCACTGTACGTGCGCGCCCACACGTGGTATTTTGTGGAAGAGCCACAGTGAAGGGGCCAAAGAGCCGCATGTGGCTCACAAGCCGAGCCGCGGTTTGCCGACCACAGCCCTAAGGCAATCAGCTGCATGTTGTGAAGACACTCAAGAGCCTATGGGCCTCCTCCTGCCTGGGTAGCTCAGTTGGTTAGAGGTGGTGGGTTGGATCCCTGGTCAGGGCACATACAAGAAGCAACCAATGAATACATAAATAATCGTAACGAAAAAAATTGATCTCTCTCCCTTCCCCTCTCTAATATAACTACAAAATTTTTTAAAAAGAAGAAGGCTTATGGGGGCGTCCACATGGAGAAGAACTGAGGCCTCCCACCAATAAACAGGGAGAAACTGAAACCTTCTGCCAACAGCCATGTGACTTGGCCATCTTGGAAGCAGAGCCTCCGCTTTCAGACAAGCCTTCAGATTACTGCAACCTAATGAGAAACCTCAAGCCAGACCATTCAGCTAAGCCGTTCTCAAATCTCTGACCCGCAGAAACTGTCAGATAGTGTTTGCTGGTCGTTTGAGCCACTAAATTGGGGGTAATTTGTTCGGCGGCAATAAATAACTAATCCCATGCTTTGTGTTCATTATCTACTGACTCCTCCTGCCAGTCCCACTGAGCACTTACTCTTGTCCCCGTGTTCCAGGTGAGGAAACTGGGATTTGAAGAGGCTAAAATAAGCATTAAAGTCAGGGCTGAAATCTAACTCTGCTGGATTTCAAAGCCTATGTTCTTTCCTCTGTACAATGTAGTGTTTTGGGTGCATGAGCAGACCTCATACAGGCAACAGAAGGTCACAGTGGAAGAAGTGAGTTCTACCTGCAAAGCCTGGAATTAGAGGTGAGGAGGAGGCAAGCAAGACTTGTTAGAAGATGTAAGACTTGAAGGATGAGGAAATGAGGGAAATGAAGGATGGGGAGATGTTCACCAGGTGAGCAGCAGGGAAAGGCATTTCAGAGGGAAACCATTCACAGAGGCATGGAGGCTCAAACAGACTGTGGTCTTCAGAACCTGCCTGGAGTTTCTACATCTAGAAGAATCAAGGCCTGTGGCTGGTTCTCCAGGGCAAAAAATCATGGTTCTAGTCCAAAATCTACCCTTGCAGTCACAGGACCCCCAAAATCAGTAGAACATCACGAACTGCTGCCCTGCTTTTGATGAACTCAAATCTCCTTTAGATCCCCATTTCTTCTCTGGGTCAGTTCTCTTTTACGGACCCTGCTCCCTGGCATGTCTGAAGCACATACCAGTGCTCCCTGGCATGTTTGAAGCACATACCAGTTCTTCCTGGCAAGCATGCTGGCTCCTTATAAAACTGTAGTTATGATGTTTACATTTGCATTTATAACATATCTCGTCTACTGCAAAATATCACATAAACTTCTCTTCCTTCTTTAGCAGGATTACTAGAATAGCAAATCAAGGAGATTTGGAGGACCAAGTATATTGGATTTCAAAAAGGCATGTACCTTTCCCTGTGGTCGCCTTCTGGATACATTAGTGGATTATACTAAATTAGAGAAGTACAGTGCAGGAGATTAGTAACTGGTTTAATAACTACACCCAAAGGATACTGACCACGGGTTGCTATCAAGTTCTAGAAGACAGTCTGCATTGGTGTGACCAATGGCTCTGCCCTCGGCCCTCTCCGGGGCAACAGCCTTTAAATAAATAACCTGAATGAAGATACAGAAAGCAGGTTTATCAAATTCCCTCATAGCTGAAATGGAGACAGTTAGTAAACAGGTGGACTGGCAGAAATGAAAACAGCATGGTTCTCCAAAGGGTGGTGGGCATAGGTCAAATCTGCCACGATGAATTTCACCCAAAATGAAAGCTCCTTTACTGGAGTTCCAAAAGTCACTGCACAAATACACAATGAAGATTTCTGACTCGGCTGGGGATAACTAAAGAAGAAAACCATCGAAGGGTTTTAGCCAATGGTGAGTTAAATAAGACCAAAGACACAGCATGCATGCATCTGGCCAGTGGTTCTCAACCTTCTGGCCCTTTAAGTACAGTTCCTCATGTTGTGACCCCCAACCATAAAATTATTTTCGTTGCTACTTCATCACTGTAATGTTGCTACTGTTATGAATCGTAATGTAAATATCTGATATGCAGGATGGTCTTAGGCGACCCCTGTGAAAGGGTCGTTCGACCCCCAAAGGGGTCGCGACCCACAGGTTGAGAACAGCTGCATCTGGCCTTCTGTTGTGGTGGGGAGGAGGAGGGGCACTTTGACTCAAGGTTTACTGCTGAGATTCTACAGCCCCACACCACCCCAGGGCTGTATTTAGTAACTCACACTCTACTCCATTAAATGTGTTTGGGTTCCCGGCGCCTACCCGCCCCCTCCCCCCAGACTGAGCCCTGGAGCCCTTAGAAGGTAATGAGAACACTGAGAGCGTGGAGTCTGGGAAGAGCTTGGAAACTAAAGCTCTCTGAGCCTCTCCCCTCTGCCCTATCCCTGCTGATAAGGATGAGAGAGAAGCTGGCTGTCAAGTGATTGGAAACAGGAGTTCCCAAACCCTTTAACCCTTCCCTAGCCTGCCCATTCCTCTAACCGCTGAGGCCCATCTCCTTGTGGTTTCCTGCTATGTACAGGAAAGCTATCTACTAGTATATCATTTTCCTCTGCCCTTGTCCTGACAGGCCATTGAATGCTGTCATTCTACCTGGAAGAGTTAGTACCACCACTGAACGCTAAGGGACAGCCCCTCTAGCTTTAGGCCTCCCCAACAAGTCAAGCTAGAGTTCCCCCCACACACCGCCCCACCCTCCGCCCAACCCCAGCACACTTAACCACCACACCTCTGCCTGTCCAGGGCCACTGTTCACAGCAGGAGCCTACTAGGTAAATGTGCATGCTATTTGGAATTTGGGGGTGCTGGGAGCAGATACCCCGGGCCCAGTGCCGGCGGCCTACTCCCAGAGCCATTCTTGGCTGCCCTGGCCAGCTGTGGAGCTCTATGGGGACCTGCAGGGCTCACCCCTGAACCAGACTTGACTTTGCTAAGCATCTCTGGGGTCTGTCCCTGGCCGTGGCCAGCGTGGCTAAAGCTGAGAAGGAAGTGATTTGGAGGGGTGGGGGGAGAGATTAAGGAGAAGCCAGGTTTATGGCCACAGTAATTAAGTGTAAAAAAAAGCTTCCTTTAGTAGAACAAAACTCAGATAAACTGCCATTATCATACAAATCAGCTTTGCACCTAAAAGCCTTTACCCAAACAGGGAGTTTAATTAAATCCCTAATCTCCTCTGGCACGCTCTGACCCTTTCCCCGCACCCCCTGGCCGCCACTCACTGACTTGGCAACTTCAAGATTCCACTTAAAATACTTAAACTGGAAGCTTTCAAAACATACCCAAAAATGGTGGGTCTGGTTGCTGTGTCTTAGGGTGTTAGTTCCCAGAGGCTCAAATAGTCCTGATTGGGGTGCTGGGTGCCAATGGCAAGGGTGAGCGTGGTGGGAGTGATGCCGACAAAGGCGATGCTAACAGTGAAGGGATGGCAGCGGGCCTGGCCTTGAAGAGGAGGTGTGTGCCTCGCACAGCCCTCCTGGCTCCTGCTCATTCCCAGGAGGCTGGTGCTCGTTTAGGATCCATCCCTGGATGTGAAAAGTCTGCGATCTCACCACCCACAGAAAATGTGTGGCAGCTGTGACAGACTTGGAAGGACCCTGGTCTTAAACGGAAGAGCCAAAGTGACCTGATCGGGGTGCACTGGCCACTGCTGTGACCCACAAAGGGCTGTCATGCCAAGCCTGTTAGTGAGAGCCAGGTTCTCTGGGGAAAGCCTAAAGCAATGACGATTCCCAGTTTAGGGTATCAGCTATAGGGCAGCGGTTAGGAAAAAAGAATGGAATTGTGGGGAGGGGGCAAGGCTGGGGAGAAGGCCCAACCCAAGAGCACTGAAAGAGAGCAACCCAGCAGTGGCTTCTGACATCTGCAAAATGCTTTAGAAGTTGTGCCTTCA
>NW_006383011.1:19191787-19214625 GCF_000327345.1 Myotis davidii | reverse complement strand
CAAAAGCCAGGGACCATGGCATATGTTATCTCTTTCATTTCAACCTTGTATGGTAACTCTTTTTTTTTTTTTAAATTGCAGTTGATGTTCAATATTATATTAGTTTCAGCTAAACAGCCTAGTGGTTAAGCAGTTACAAAGTGATTCCCCCAATAAGTCTACTACCCACCTGGTACTATACATAGTTATTACAATGTTATTGACTATACTAGAGGCCTGGTGCACGAATTCGTGCACTGGTGGGACCCAGCCAGCCCACCCCAATGGGGGCCATCGGCAGCAGGCCGGCTGGAGTGAGGGGCCGAAGGCGTTCCGGTCGTTCCAACGTTTGGTCGATTTGCATATTACCTTTTTATTATATAGGATTCCCTATGCTGCACTTCACATCCCATGGTAACTCTTATTCTCCCTCTCCCCACCCACTTCCCCAACAGGAGAAAACTGAGCTGCAAGATGGTAAAGGGACTTGCCCGGTGTCACCCAGCTCCTGATTGGCAGAGCCAGGATTCAAACACTGAAAAGTCGATGCTCTTTCTGCTAAACCTCAGATCAGCCACAAGGATTATAATGTTGGAGGAGGGATTAACCACCCAAGAATACTCAACACATCTCCCCTCCCTCTTACAGCAAGAACATTTTCATTCTGAGACAATCTGTTTGTTCTGAGGAAAAGCAGGAAGGTCTTAGCAGGGATGAAGGAATCAACTCTCAGCCCTGAGGATGTAGCACAAGGGAGCTGGGCTTGTGGGGGTCTTCTTGGGGTTCAAACCCAGAGGAAGGAGAGCCCCAGAGGAGAGTTTTCTTCGCAGGAAAGAGGCACTGGGGGCGGTGGTGGGGGAAAGGGGCATCTGTAAGTCATATAACAAACACCAGACCTCTCCATTTTATACCTCATTCCTTTGGTGGGGGCCAGCAGAGGGGCCTTTCGATTTGGGAAACTGAAACTCAAAGCACCCTGAACCCTGCACTTTCTCTGTTAATTGTAAGGACTTCATTATACCTGGAGAACACATGGACCTTCTTTAGAGGAAGTTCTATTTCTGGAAATAAGACTCTCTGGATTCAGGAAATGTCCCTGTTTCTTGGGGGAGTCCCTACTTCAGTGGTTCTCAACCTTCTGGCCCTTTCAATATAGTTCCTCATGTGGTGACCCGCAACCATAAAATTATTTTCGTTGCTACTTCATCACTGTAATGTTGTTACTATTATGAATCGTAATGTAAATATCTGATATGCAGGATGGTCTTAGGCGACCCCTGTGAAAGGGTCGTTCGACCGCCAAAGGGGTCGCGACCCACAGGTTGAGAACCGCTGCCCTATTTCCTTGCATTGTGGGTTTTCTTTGCAAAGAGGAGAGGCCCTTTAAGGAGGTTCCCATAAACCTAATGAATAAATGAGTGAAGCTGGGGATGTTTGAGGCAGCACAATACCCAGCCCCTGAGGGAGTTCCCAAGCCCTTCGACTCTTTAATCCTCAGCAGGTTATGCCCAGCCTGATGGTGGTGGCCACCCCGCTCAAAAGCCAGGGGTTTCCAAAGGGTCATTTGGAATAATAAGTGCTGCTGTTTTGATTCTGAAAGACAGTCCAGGGTTCGTGTGGATGGGTTAGGAAAGTGGGGTTTTGGACAAGATCTATGACAGAGTCCTTTGTCTCTCTTATAGCAAAGACAACAGAAAAGAATTTTAAAAGGCCCCCTGGGTCCCCAGAACCCCTCTGGAAGCAGATGGCATGTCAACAGGTTCCAGGGCAGGCCCCAGAGGCCTCAGACCTGGGAGCCTTATTGGAATGCAATTACCCTAAGTGCTGGCTGTTAGGATGAAAAGCCAGGAATGCAATTATGGAGGGAGCATGCGGTGAGCTTTCATTGATTAACCTGTCCTGTCCGATTCCTTTCCCCACTGGGGTGGTTTGGGAGGGCCTTGAGGGTTGCCCTGTGCCCTGAGGTTATCAGAAAGAAACACAGTCCCTATAGAGTTGGTGAGCCCCGGCAGGGTCTGTGGACCCCTGAAATTGTCTGGGAAATGGGCAACATGAAAAATGTGCATTTTATAGAAAGAGGTTATAGCTCAGCACCTGCAATTACCCTAAGTGCTGGCTGTTAGGATGTTTGGGGCTCCAAACAGTTAAGAACCCTGTAGCCCCCAAACAGTTAAGAACCATCGGGTCAGAGGAGTGAAAGAACAGTGGGGTGGTTAGAAGAGGCCTCCCTCAGTTTTCAACTCCAAGTGGCCATGACCCATCTGGGTGCAATTCCGAGTCAACCACCTGCCGAGTTACTAGCCTGTCCATGCCTCAGCTTCATCTATAAAGTGAGAGTAAAACCCCTACAATCTGGGGTTGATGAGAGAATTAAATGACCTTAGCCCTTAGCCCAACTTCTAGCCTTCAGTCAGCTTTCAATACAGGGGAACAGTTTTCATCATGATGATTTATTAAAGTTCAGAAAATAGAGTGGAACATACATACGTACTCTTCTGAGTACTCTCCTTTTGACTCCAAACTCACAGTCTCGATTCCACGGGAGTTCCCTGGCAAGACCCTCCTCCAAAACGAAGTGTGACCAGGAGACCCAGGGTCTCCAGACACCGCTCCCCAAACCCTCCCCCAGTGAGGCACTTCTCCCCTGGAAGGCACCAGGATCTGGGCGCCCGGGGAGACACATCAAGTGGCTGGGTGGTGCCAGGGTAGGGGAGGTCTTGCCTGGGTCTGAGCTGGAGCCATCACACCAGCCTGCCTCACTGAGAAAAACTTCTGTAAACTCTAGTTGCCCAAATCTTCCTGCCTGTTGGGATAACACAGCCACACACTCAGTTGAAATGGATTTCTCTAGCCTGATAGACCAGTGGTTCTCAACCTGTGGGTCGCGACCCCTTTGGGGGTCGAACGACCCTTTCACAGGAGTTGCCTAAGACCATCCTGCATATCAGATATTTACATTATGATTCATAACAGTAGCAACATTACAGTTATGAAGTAGCAATGAAAATAATTTTATGGTTGGGTCACAACATGAGGAACTGTATTGAAAGGGCCAGAAGGTTGAGAACCACTGCACTAGAGTAAGACTAACCAAGGCTCAGCATCTGTACAATGTCTAGTGTGGGAAGAGGGGGGAAAAAATCTCTCCTCTTTCCTCCTGTATTAAGCCTGTGTTTTTATTTTATATATATTTAAATCCTCACTCGAGGATACTTTTCCATTGATTTTTTTTTAAATATATTTTTATTGATTTCAGAGAGGAAGGGAGAGGAAGAGAGAAATAGAAACATCAATGATGAGAATCATTGATCGACTGCTTCCTGCATGCCCCACAGTGGGGATTGAGCCCACAACCTGGGCATGTGCCCCTGACCGGAATTGAACCCAGTACCCTTCAGTGCACAGGCCAACACTCTATCCACTGAACCAAACCGGGTAGGGCTCCATTGATTTTTTTAGAGAGAGTAGAAAGAAAGGCGAGAGAGAGATTACTCACATCAATTGGTTGCCTCTCACATGCGCCCCAACCGGGGTGAGGAACCGGAGCCTGCAACCGAGGTACATGTCCCTGACTGGACTCAAACCCGGGACCCTTCAGTCCGCAGGCCGATGCTCTATCCACTGAGCCAAACCAGCCAAGGCTATTTTCTTTATTTTTGATGCTTTGACACTTGGGGCCTTGCTGACATTGGAGGGACTGCCTCTCCCAGGGTTAGCCAATTCCTGAAGAAAGTAAAGGACTCACCTGCCCACATGCCTTTCAAATGCAAACCAACCAATCCAGAGTCCACATCCTCAACCACCTCCTTTATGAGAGCTCTTCCACCTGGATCACTATTCCCCTGCCCAAATCCCCACCCAGGCCACGGACCAGAAAACTAGGGACAGCCCCTAGCCCCAGAGCCAGCTGAAACCACTCACACTAGCCAATCGTAACTGCTGACCCTGCCTCACTGGTTCCTGTAGAAACCATACTGAAGGCTCTTGCCCGTGTTTTCCCCTCACTCCCTCTGCCTCCTGACCAGCCCTGGTGCTTCCCTGTGTGGCTCCCTGTGTGCCCTACCCGCTTCTTTGGGATCTATAAGTACAACAAACGATCATTTTAATGACAATCATCTCCTGAACTGTTGGTGTCACCAAACCCGAATAATAATGAAACCTATATTTTAAAGATTTTTAATTGATTTTGAAAGAGAGAGGCAGGGAGAGGGAGAGCCACATCAGTCAGCTGCCCTCTGCACACCCGCTAATATACACCCCTCCCCTACCACACACCCCCTACCAGGAATAGATGGGCACGTGCCCTGATCGGGAATCGAACCAGCAACCCCTTGGTACACAGGACCATGGCCAACCAACTGAGCCACACCAGCCAGGACTAAAACCTATATTTGAAAACACTCTTCTCCCCACACCTTCCCCTCCTCTGGAGATCCTCAAAGCCTTCCTCCCTCAGAACCTACAGGCTGTCCCAGGCATCTTCCAGCCCAGGCCCAATTGCTCAGGCCTCCTTTCTCCAGCTCACCCGGCAGTCCGAGGCCCCTGCTCTTAAGTCAAAGCTTCCTCCACCTCTGAGGTCAGAAGCCCATCCCACCTCCAGCAAGAAATTGTAGAGGGAGGATTTTTATTCCTGGGTTCCCAGGAGAGAATACACGCCAAGAGCAGAGAGGAGGAGCTGGCTCCAGGCCACGATTGTTTATTCATCAATCATTCATCCATGATTGTTTATTCATCAATCATTCATTTATTCATTAATCATTCATCCCCCCACCCATCAATCATTCATCTGCTTATTTATTCATCCAGTTTGTTTGTACCTCTTCCTTGCTTTGGCTGCCACAGATGTTGGTCCTCTCCGGCTTTGATCTTTCCCGTTTCTGTGGCAGCTGCACAGCAGAGGCCTTCTGACGTCACTTTGTCGGTTACCTGGCTGAAGGGGTGTCACTCGCAGAGGAGCCTGAGAAACCGAAGCAACAGTGTAGAGCTGGCCCCAGCCTGGAAGCCTCTGTGCATGGCAGGCTCTGCCTCTTGGCCCTTGGGTCAATGGGAGGAGTGGAGGGGGGTCTCTGGGGCCAAGCAAGGAATAGTGGTTCTAGACATGCCTCACAGCTGCTTGAAAGCTATAGGAGGCTCCAAGCCTCCAGGCCTGGCTGTGAGGCCTGAGCTCAGCACTTTGCAGGGAGAGGGGGAGGGGTGTCCAGAGACCATGGTATGGGGGAATTTGGGGCCAAAGTTTTAGATGCCTAAGCTGTTAGCCTCCTGACACATCTCCCAGCTTCCACCCACCCCACCCACTTCACCCCAGAAAGTGTATTCTCAGCCAGCAGCCAGAGACCTTTCTATGTAAGTCAGATCATGTCCCAACTTCTGCTCAAGTCCCTGCTATGGCTCCCCACTCACTTGGTAAGACGTTCCTGGAATAAAAAAATGAATGAATGAATGAATGAATGAATGGGTTCTGGGAAGCTCTGAGGGTGAAGCTTGTGAAGCCACCAGCTATTGGGTTTGGGGCTTCCTGGGATAGAATTTAGAAGCTCTACGGAGGCCTCCATCAGCTGTGCTGAGAAGGAAAGAGCCAGGGGAGTCCCAGCTGCCAGCCTTCTCGGGCAGGGGAGGTAGGTAGCAGCCTCGGCAGGGATTGTGCTAACTCGAGATGCCAGCTCCGTGCCGCTCTGGGGCTGGCCAGCACTCTGGATGTCATTAGCTGATTTGTTCTGCTCAGCAGAATGTACTTTTCGTATTTAGGCAGGAAAAACAGCTTTCGGTCCTCGTGCCCTTTCTTCTGTGAGCTGTAGCACATGGCCTGCTTATTATGAATTAATCCTCTAAAGAGCATGTTCATTATTCTAATTTAATTGTGCTTCGTTTCAGAAAATAACTAAACCCAGTGCGGAATAAACTCCAACGCTGATCGGTTTTCAAGAAGTTAACCTAAGACAAAATACTGCTAGAGGGCAGCAGCAATTTGGAATCATTAAAGGGAACCCATGTAAATAATAAAAACAAAACTAAAATGCAGAATTAAATTAAGGAAAAGGAAATTGAATTTGTGAATCTGATCTGAAATGGAGGCCCTATATGCACAGGCTTACCCTGGCTTGCTCTCTGCTCAGTCGTGCTGGGTGGGGAGGTGTGCAGGGGTTCCCAGGCCAGGGAAGTGGCACGTGGGGGAAGCTCAGAGGCCTCCCCTCCTGGGTGACAGTGTGCCATCCTGGGAAGAGGGGTGCGGTCTGGGGACGGAGAAAGGGGGCTTCCCTCCCACGGGGTCCCCTCAGAGGAAGATGACAACCCCGGGGATAGAGATAGTACCATCACTCAGACTTCATTCTGCAGTTTGCCGGGACTTTTAGCCCCTGTCCCTGATGTCTTCCGGCCTCTCCTCTCCGTACTCCCACCTGTTCTCTTCTTCTCTTGCCTTCTCCTCCCTTCTTGAAGTGAAAGGAACACAGCCTACAGTCAGACAGGCTTGTTTGGGTCACAGTTCTTCCTCTTACTTTGTACTAGAGCAGCAGTTCTCAACCTGTGGGTCGCAACCCCTTTAGCGATCGAACGACACTTTCACAGGGGTCGCCTAAGACCATCCTGCATATGAGATATTTACATTATGATTCATAAACAGTAGCGACATTACAGTTATGAAATAGCAACGAAAATAATTTTATGGTTGGGTCACAACATGAGGAACTGTATTGAAAGGGCCAGAAGGTTGAGAACCCACTGTACTAGAGCTTGGGCAAACTATTTTGCCTTTCTTAACCTCAGTTTTCAGATGTAATGATAATAATATCTGCCTCCTCGGTTTGTTATGAGGAATAAATTAAATAAAGCACCTGGCACAGAGCAGACACACTCAGGCACTTCTGTGATTTCACTCCCTGCTTCATCAGCGCATGCTCACATGTACGCTCTACACTCAAATACACACATGTGCACACACATGCATACACGCACACACGCCTACCGAAGGCCTTAGGCTGGGTTTCTACAATTAGTTTAAAAAGTTGATTCACAAAAGCAAACATTCAAACAGATGGCATATCCTAGCATCTGAGTGAAGTTTACCATTTCAAATCTTCATTCTGGGGTCTACAAAGACAAATTAGCCACCTTCATCCTTTTTTTGAAACAACGGGAGAAAATAAGCAAGCAAAAAACAACAATAGAAAAGTCACTTTTTTCTCATTTAATTTGTATCTTGAAGTCCCAATCATGCATATAATATAGGCCACAGTGTTGTTGACTGGTCAGCTATTAAACAGTGATTGTACCTAAAAATATCAAATATGGCGATAACAAGGACGAAAGGAGGTAAGAATTCTCTTGAATTCCATAGCTGTTTCCCCCAGCCCCACTTTACTCACTGCCCCAGAGAGCATTCGAGATCTCGTGCCCATCCCATGAACTATACCTATAAATTGGAGCACATGACATACAGCCAATCTCAATTCTCCCAGGACAAACCCAGAAACCCCTATTGAAGAAAAATTACTCATGGCACTAGTTAAAGTGGGTAGGGCAAACGCTATTCAGGAGAGGGTTGCTACCATGGGGTTTTGTAGTGGGGAGGAGAGATAGAGCTCAACTCGGAGCACATCAAGGAAGATTGGGAGTTTATAGCCAAGGAGCGGAGAAGGGGGGGGCGGTGGTCATTGAATAAAAAATTTCCAAGAGGAAGCACCAGGGCTAAGGGGGGATTCTAGCTAATGTGACCTAACAGGATTCTTGCCAAAGGCAGGCCGGTGACCAGACAACGCCTGAGGGAGAGTGGAGGATAAGGAACCCAACCAAGTAGCAAGGGTGATCAGATATCAAGAGTGAGGGATTCTAACTAAAATGACTTCGCAGAATTCTTGCTAAACTTGGACAATGTGGAGATAACATGGAAGCCCAGAAGTCAGCACCTTATTTGAGAAGAGAGTTCAGAGGAGCCTGAGTTTGGTCAAGGAGAGAATCTTTGTCATTCCAGAGCAGCTACGTGGCTGAAGATCCACCTTTAGTCTCAATGGGAAGGAAGCAGAAGAGCCAAGCCCTGGTGTGAGGCTACCAGGGACCAGGGACCAGGGGGGTTAACCTGAAGGTAAAAACAAGGGACAGGAGGGTCACAATAGTGGCCTGCACCTAGATCTAGGGAGGAAAATGCTGCAGAATGACCCCTCGGTCCATACAAGTTAGTTTTTTTTAAAGCTACCCAAATCTTTTAGATACACAAAATGCATGATATAAAAAAGCTTTCAGAGTGACCTTGTCCCACAGGACCCACCCGACGGGAGTAATGTCTAAGAGGCTGGAGGAAGCTTAGTCAGTTGAATGGTTTCTGTATTTCTGATCCTGGATGAAAACCTCTGCATGCAGAGGATGGACTTGTCTACCCAGGAAGACATCTGTGTGGGGTCAGTTTCACCATTTGACCATGAAGGTTCAAATCATGCCTACCCAACAGAAGAGCTTCCAAGGTGGCTGCACCTTAAAGAGTCAATTTGGTTTCTCATACAACCAAATTACCTTCCATATAAAGTCCATATTGCTCAGGCTTACATGACTCCTACACACATACACACACACACACACACACAAAATCACCCATGGATCCCTTTTCCCACTAGATAATAATATTGCTGATAATCCTATATAATAAAAGGCTAATATGAAATCGACCAAATAGCAGAATGACCAGTCGCTATGATGCACACTGACCACCAGGGGGCAGACACTCAACGCAGGAGCCCTGCACAGCCAGAAGCCAAGGCAGCGCTAAGGATGTCTGACTGCCAGCTTAGGCCCACTCCCCGGGGGAAACGGGCCTAAGCCATCAGTTGAACACCCCCTGAGAGCTCCTGGACTGTGAGAGGGCATAGACCAGGCTGAGGGACACCCCCTCCCCCAAGTGCACAAATTTCATGCACTGGGCCTCTAGTAGTAGCAATAATAGTCAACACTTATTGAGAGTTCACTCCTTGCCAAACATTTGTTCTAAATATTTTGTAAGAATGTGTTCACACTTAATACTCACAACAACCATGTGAGATAGGTATTAGTGTTCCCATTCTATAGATGAGAAAACTGAGGCCCAGAGAAATTAGGCAACTTTCTCATAATAACAGCAAACTATAGCAGCACCAAGGTTTGAACCCAGGCAGTACACCAGATTCTGGAACCTCCTAACCATGATACATCACTTCCTGTTGGTCACCAGCTCCCCATCTGCAAATCTATCCACAGTGACCCTGAATCTAAGCCACATAAAAAAGAATTCACTGAGCCTCAGTGACTCACATCTGAAAAGCAGGCCCTGTTTTCAAAACGCCTCTACACCACTTTCCCCTGGTCCTTCTGGCTGGGTCTTCATAGACATCCTTGACTTTTGGCAAATGCTGTGGCCTGGGCTCTGTGGGATGGATGGTTTATAGACAGGAGCATGCTTTATTCTGTTTCACGGGTTGGCTTCTCCCAGCCCGCGAGGGCAATACAGGCTTGGCATCTGGGAGAACGTTCCTGGAGGAAACTGCCTCGTCAGTATGCAGGTACTCGTTTAAATTCCAGACCCTGGCTTTTAAGACACACATCTGCAGTGGCATATGTATTGAGATAGATGAAAACAGAAATGGCTTTCCATTGTATCTGTGTTATTAGATTTGACCTACCATCCAAAAAGCATAGAAAGAGTGGAAAATTAAAGGTGATTTGATATTAGCCTCCTATTCATATTAGAAAAAGTAACTGCTCTTGCGGTTTTCCTCACAGAGGTGTCTTTATTCATTTGACATGCCTTTAATAACTAATTCTAGTTGTCTGGTTGCCAAGAAAGATTTCCTACAGGCAGACTTGAAAGTGACTCGGAACTCTTTGCATGCCCGGCTTCAAATGATCCCAGAACAGCAAACATTCAGCTTCCCTCCAGACTTCTGAAGTGTGGGAATAACATGAAAGAATGAACAAGAATCATTCTGCAGCCTGCATATGCTGGGACTGGAGCTGTCTGGCAGAGGTTCCCGCTGGGTCTACGTGGACCAGGCATAGTGAGATTTGGAAATAAGTTCATGAATTTGATCCGTGGAGTCAGCCAAACCAAATGATTTATTTCAAGAAAATAAATCTACTTTGGGGCTAGAATGATCCAGGTCAGTCATAAACAGACTGTTTTCCTCTGTCTGTGTAGCCCTGGAGCGGGCAGAAAAAGACAGGAAAAACCACCACGATTATTCTCAAAGGATCACAACCAAAGATTACACACTATGAATATGTATAAATATTCAATACAGTGATTATGTATTCATCTACATGTGCCAGGTGATTATTCCCATTGTACAGAGGTGAAAACTGAGCTTCTGAGATGTTAAATGACTCACTCAGGACACACAGTTTGGGGGGCAAATGTTGGCTAGTTGTTCATCAAGCATGTCCCTTTTTCTTCTGGGCACTCAGCTAGATGTCATTTCCAGGATCACTTGTCATTAGAGGCAACCATATGACTCAATTCTGACCAGTAGAAAGTGGGTGGAAGTGATATGTCATTTCCAGGCCCATAAAACCTGACTGTACACAATTATCTCTTCTCCAACCTAATGGCCAAATGGAGAGGATGCCAAGGACATAAAGGAGGGTAGAATCTGGACATGGAAGAACCTAGGACCCTCAATAACTGCTTGGAGAAGAGCCCCTTCCTCATCACTGTTCCTGCAGTTGGACAGTGATGTGACTAGAAATAATCTATTGTGTTAAACCACTGAAATGTGGCGATTATTGGTTCCAGCAAACAGCCTGAACTGACTAATAGAATACACAGGGCTTCCAAACTCAAGGACTCCAAAGTCCATGCTCTTGCCCCTTCTTGGCCTGGAGCTACACTGAGTCTGGATCAGCCCTCACCAGGGGACATTAGGATCCTCTAACTTCTTTTTTTTCCATCTTTCTTCCTGCCCTACTAGGCCTAAGGTGGCAATTTTTTAGTTTTCCACTTTCCTATCTATGCAGACACATTTCTCATTTTTAAGAATCTGATCAAAACTACTCTTTTTATCTCTTGGCTAACCCCTCCCTATGTGGGGCTCAGGGCCTGTGAGTTTCTTGGATTTCTCCTCTCCCATGTGGACACATCTAATCAGTTACTAGTGTCTCTTCCCTCCCATTCCTCAGCCAGCGCTCTGTTCTGGTCCTCATCATATCTCGCCTGGTGTTATCATAACACCCTCCAAACTTGTCTCTTCCCATCATCCCATTGCCTCCAAAAGAGCCTTCCTAACATAGATCTAGTCCCAGAATCCCCTGCATTAATTTTGCCATGTGAAGTCTATCAATATTTTAAAAATGCAAATGCCCTTTGACCAAGCAATTCCAGGCCTATGAATTTACAGATACATGCACAAAGTGGTTTACCAGCAAGGACATTCACTTCATCATTGTTTGAAGTAGCAAAAAACTTGTAGCACCAAATGTCCATCAGCCAGTCCTATTAAGGAAACTATGGAACACAATTGTGCTTCATCTGAAAATCTCCAAGATCTATGGTTAAGGGTAATGAGCAAGGTACAGGTAAGTGTATACAATATGTTAATATTTGTGTTTAAAAGGTATTGGGGAGATATTCACATATGTGTTTGCAAGGACAAGGACTATCTCTGAAATAACGCATAAGAAACTGGTACCAGCAATTGCTCCTGGAAAGGGAAATGAGTGACTGGGTACCAGGGAGACACTTTTCACTGAATAAACGTTTGTATTGTTTGCAGATTTTACTCTTTGTATGGATCATTTTAAAACATTAAAATACAACCTGACTTTCCAGTGCTCATTTGACAAGGTCCAAATCCCTTCCTATGAAAGGAAAAACCCTGAGTCCAACATGTTTTCCTGCTCAGACTTTCACTCGCACCATTCTCAGAACACCCTGTGTACTCTCCATCATTGTGCCTCTGTTTTGGTCTCTCTCTGTCCTAGAAAGTCTCATTTCTGCTTGGCAAGAGCTAATCTCATCTGTCATAAGATTATACTATTGCCCTTAGCCCAGGTGGCTGCACACTAGAGACAGGTGTCTTTCTTTCCTCTAAGATGGCATGATGTCCCACAACTAGAAAGTATTCAAAATATACCAATGCCTTGAACCAAATTTACAATTCTACATGTCTCAACCGCAGCGTCTGAGAATGGCTGGAAAGGGGGCGAGGGACGGGCTGGCCCTTCCCTCCGGGTAGGAGCAGGATCTGGAATTCTGCTCCATCTGGCTGGACATGGTCCGTAACACATTGCAGCTTGGGACATTCTGCAAGAACGAACCTCCTTCCTCTGGTTCACTCCCAAAACCACCCCCGACCCCATTTCTTTGGCACCAAAGACCTACCAAATCCATGGTGCTACTATGCGTAAGCCTGAGCATTGGCGCAAAGGATTCAGGCTGAAAACAAAAGACATCCCTTGCCCTGGACCACAGACTAGGGTTTAAACTCAGTTGTCATAATTATTTGAAGCCTATTAAGTTTATTTATGTTCCAAAGCAGGTCCACTAGAGAAGGACCATCATAGTCGTAAATATCAGGACTGCTGTTCTCCAGACACAGCTGGGCCTTGAGGCCCCTCCCCTTCTCAGCTCTGCAGGCCCTGCTCATAGGCATGAACCACGCTCTCAGAGTCAGAGCAGTACCCAGACCCTATCGGACCGATCCTGCTGGCCCAGCCAGCATAGCACATGCTTCCGTACATTTTGTGGTTGGAGTGTGCTTAAGCAAGACGCAGATATCCGTGGGAAGAATGATATCTTCCAGTCCTGTGCAGGTCAAACGCATAAGATATAGGAGCCCATGTGTACAGGGTTTCATCTTAAAGAACCATAGGGACCTAAGAATGGGCATGGAATCCTGGGTACATGTGGAGGTCTTTCTAACCCAATGTAGAAATCTTTAAGAGAACACAGGACTGCTGGAGATGTCCTCTGAGTTCTTGGCTGTGTGAGGGTTTCTTCATTTCCACCCTCAGTGTGGGTTGGAGGAGACTATTTAGTCCTCAGAGTACACTGACCTTGTTAGAGTCTCCATGAAAAAGTAACAAAGATTCTACAGTCAAAAAGCTTTAAGAAACACTGAATAGTAGACCTTCCCATGGGGAAATCACAATACACATTTGTATATGAAGACCCTGAGCAAGTCTTGCAGCACAGAAACTTGTTTAACCCAACATGCCCTAAACATATTGATCAAAGAATCCTTTTTCAGTGATACCTATCCATTGGTAGGAATGTTACATGGATTGCATTTCTGGAAAAAACTGCCTCCAGTGAGTGCCACATGAGGTTTACCATAGTCTAGGCGGAGGAACACTTCTCAAGCTTTCCCCTCCCTGCCTTCTTGTTCTCAAGTCTGGCCAACACACCTGACCAGGTACAGATATTCCTCTGCTGGCTCTTTCCTTCTCTGTCTCCATCCAGGATGCTGGAGGAAGGAAAGGGGAGTGTCAGCTTCAACTTCTACCAACTGATCCATTCCCCCACCCATCTGCAGTGTGGCCCTCCATCTCCACCCACCGGCTGGTTTAATGTCTACTCTCCCTTGTTTTTAAAGAGGAAGGTTGAAAAATTTCTCTTTGTTCTTCTTCTCAAACTTTTCCCACTGTTACCTCTTCCAGGAAGCCTCGCCTGATGGGCCAGAGCATGCTCTGTTGGCTTAGGGCAGAGGTTGTCAACATGTGGTCCCTGGATCAGCAGCAGCAGCATCACCTGGGAACTTACTGGAATTGCAAAGTCTCAGACCCCAACTGAGTCAGACACTCTGGAGATGAGGTCCAGCAAGGTGTGCTTTAACCAGCGCTCCACGTGATTCAGAGGTCTAAGATTCTGGAAATCGCTCTCAGAGCAGGTTCTATTCTACCTCGTTCATTTTCTGCATGTGGTTTTATTCACACCACACCCCATTCCAAAAGAAAGGGACATGGACAGCCAATGCTGAGATACCCAGGTACCAGCACAATTAAACCTGTTCACAGAGCAACACTCTTCCTGCAAGAACTGCACTCCCCTCCTCCAGGTCTCAGGAGGCCCTCCTTGGCCAGTCCCAAAATGTCCATCTCCTCCACCTGCCCTCCCAACTTCCTTTCCTCCTCCATTTGCTTTTTTCCTTAGCACTTGTTACCATTTAATATCCTATATAATAAAAGGCTAACATGCAAATTGAACCCTTGACCAGGAGTTCCACCAGGAGTTCCACCAGGGGGTGGGGCTGACTGGACAACCACCCATGACCCTTCCCCCCTGATTGGGGCAGGCCGGCCGGAACCCATCCATGCACAAATTCATGCACTGGGCCTCTAGAACTATATAATTTATAAGTTTTTATATTTATTTTCTTGCTCCCCCCTAGAATATAAGATCATGGGGGCAGGGATTTTTCATCTTGTTTGCCCTGCTCTTTCTCCAGCTTCTGCCTCAATACATATTTGTTCAACAAATGGCCTTATCCCAAGGATGGGGGCAGAGGGCTGCTGCCATGATTCAACATAGTTTCACTCCAAACTTCCTGGGAGGCAAAGAGTTACGAAGCTCTCTTCATCTAATAACAGGAAATCAGACACTCCTGCAAAGGACAGACTCAGCAAAGATCCTCCTTTTTGCCCTGAGGCCTCCTTGGGTGGGTTATTTTTTAATTGATTTCAGAGAGGAAGGGAGAGGAAGAGGGGAGGAACATCAACAATGAGAGAGAATCGTTGATCGGCTGCCTCCTGCTCGCCCCATACTGGGGGATCAAGCCCACAACCCGGGCACATGCCCTGAAAGGGAATCGAACCGTGACCTCCTGGTTCATAGGTTGACACTCAACCACTGAGCCATACCGGCCGGGTTAGAAACCTATTCTTGATAACAGGTCCCTGAGGGTTCTGCCTCCTATGGCTGATGTCAGAGCTGAATCCAGGGTCCAGCCAGCAGATTTCATCCTTCAATCTGAGAGCAGTTTCTCCTTTCTCTCTCTCTAGTGAGAAATGGGCAGACTCCTGCCCACAGATGTCTGCACTGAACTCGTCTCCTGGCAGGAGAAGCAAAAGGGCATGGATTACAGGAAAAAGTCTGCTGGTTTCATCAGCTTTGTAGGTTAAGTGTGGCAGAAACTGAGGGGAGGAGGGGCAGGGCGGGCACTGGACCATACCGAGTTCTTTTTCAACAGGCCGGAAGGGGAGCCCCACCTCAGGAAAATGTATCCAGCCCTGATAAATTTATAAAGTATTTGACCTTTAATCAATCCTAATATTTTCAATCCGCAGAGCCTTCTTAAACGCCTGCAGCCCTGCCCCTGGACCCCTATTCATCACAATTACTGCTCCAACTGTCGGAGGCAGTGCATGAAACGGCGCACGCTGACGTCCAATATTTTATCACTAATAAAGAGAAACATCCCAAGTATTTGCACAGTTTTGATACTTTCCAGCCCTGAGCCCAGGAAAAGGGGGAGCGTGGTGATTTATGCTCACTGCCCAGCCTTGTTAATTGGCCTTCTCGGCTGGAGCCTCGGGATCACTGCTTTTCTTTGTGTCACAGCCAAGGACATGGATGTGCAGAGAGCTTGGAAGGGCGCAGCAGGCAGCCTGGGAGGGGCCTGCGGAGCACACAGTAGGCCCTTGCTGGGCATCTGGTGAGTGGCGGGAAGCACTAAAAACGACAATTTTTTAAAAATCATGATTTGGCAAGTGTTTCCCTACTCTCGTGGCTTTGTAAACAGAGCCAAAGTTTATGAAGAATCTTCTTCCAGTTGTTGCCACGGCTGTGACCCGCCCCCTAACGGCCTCCTTCCCATCCCCAAGCAGTGTCTGCCTTCCAGCCCCATCCCTTCTCAGTTGGAGGCCCTCCCTCTTGGCCTCCCAGCTCAGTTTCCAGCCACAGCATTCAGACGGCCCACAGGCTTCTTCTACATGGCACCCAAACATCTGGATGAGATGTAAACAAAACAAGCAGATGTTTCTTCTTCAGTATAGCAGGTGCCTTGGCAGAACCCTGGGCCTCCGGCTATAAGGGAAGAGCTCTCTCTACAGCCCAGGTCCCCAGAAGGGGCGGGGAGGACTTATCAAGGAGCTAGTCACCTGGACCTCACAGAGAGGAGTGAGCAAAGAAAGCCTGACACGCCTAGAAAGCGGTGTGAGCAGTGGATGACGGTGTCTGTGTGAACAGGATAAAAGGTTTGTCACCTGAGGGGCAGGAGGAGGGATAGGAGGAGAGAAGTCTGTTGCATATTGGTTCAATATGATTCCAAATACACTTGTGTATGACTTAAGTGACGTTGTTTTAATACACTTGCTTATGACAAAGATTTTAAGAAAGTAGTTTTTAGAAGTAGTGTTGTTTTGAGGTAAGAATGAAGCTAAATTGTTTGAGGGTGTTATCATCTCATCTGTTGTCCTTGACTAGCGCTCAGCAGCCGTGCTGCTAAGGGGCCCTTCTGGGGCTTATGGAAAAGAGCAAGTGGAGAAGCAACTATGGCAAGGGGACAGTTAGACTATAAATACCGAGTGTTTGTGAGGACTATTTGAGAGTTTCTGTTTGGGTAAAGCAACTCGTCCCTGACCTAAAAACTCTCCAAAGACCCGACCACGGTAAGGGCTACTCTCTTATAGGTAGTGGCTGAAAAGCCTCACAGCAGTCCCACCAGGAAGCCAACCTGCCTCCCAACACCAATGTCTTCGTTCCATAGCAACGTGCTCTAGCAACAAGGGGCTTTTGCTCTGGCAGCTGCAAGTCAGGTCTCAGTGGGTCACTCTCTCCCGAGGGCCTCCTGGTATAAAAAGGTACACCTTATATTAAATTTGGACTTCATTCCTTTATCTCCCTTTGCCTGGAATGCAGTGTGATTAATCTGTCATTGGCTTGTGAAATTATTATAATTCCCACAGCGAACCTGTGCTCAGTAAATTGTTGGCAAAGACAAAAATCAGTTTATGGAGCGTAATTTCGCTGCCTCCCCCCAAACAAAAACAAAGCAAGGTCCTAATGCAAACCAGTGAGGAAGAGTTGATGCCAAATCCCTCCTTAATTCCATTGTGACCAAGGGTTTTCTGAGCCTCCACTTTCTACACCACAGCCTTCCAAGACAAGGGATTGTCCTGAACAAAAAAAAAAAAAGGCAAGAAATCTCCTCCTTCTTACCCAGGGGCTAATATGCCAGAAAAATTGGGCTTGGGGGACTTCGAGGTCCTGAAGCTTGGATGACCTGGGGCACAAAATTCCCCATGTCCTCCCCATCTTCTATCTAGTAAGAGACCGAGGGGTGGTCACACATGATAAGAAAGGGGGATTGAGATATTTGTGGAAGGGATAATTGAAGAAGGACAGGAGGAGAGCACCAAAGGCAAAAGGAGATGATGGGTGACCACTTGCCTTCTCTTCCCTCCTTCCATTCTCTCTACTCTGACGCTGTCCTCCACTCTCCCAGTCCTGTGAGTAACACGAAACACATACCTTCCGTCCTCTCCCCCACTCCTGCAGTTTTGGGTGTGAGACTGAACACAACTCCCCAATTCTTCCCCCGCGCTTCCAGCCCCCAACACACTCTCGTCTTCTCCATTCACCAGCCGGTGTGTGTGACACTACAAATTCTCCCCCAGTCCTCTGTCCCCTCCTCTGGCCCTGGGTAACACTGACACACGCTCCTGCCCTCTCTCCCACTCCCTTAGTCTCTGCATGTAACAACGAACACACTCCTCAGTCCTGTCCTCCACTCTCCCACCCTTGGGGTAAACATTGCTGGTAGACTCCTTCGGTGCTCCCATAACCCCCATGTGTCAAACCAAACACATTCCTCAGAGCTGCCTTCCTTGGGAGCAGCTTTTTTTTACCCGATTATCTTCAGAGATACTTTCAGGACCCTACAGTGATCCTTTGCCCCACAGTCCAGAGCAAACAAACAAGCATTGGTTTGTGTGTGGTGGGGGTGGGGGTGGGGGGTGGAAATTGCAGCGCTCCGAAGGTTGCTGCTCCCGTCCATCCACTTACTGGATTTTGTGCTGAAGGCAAATATTTTCCTTTGACCTCAGTGTCCTTAGTTTCGAAACTGAGCTGCAATTCGACATCAGGCTATCTAGTACCCATGGGAAAGGTCTGATTTCCACAAGGAGTTGAGAACTCAACAGCTGGACTGTGGTTAGAACCAGGTGAGGTACAGTTTGGGGAAAGGAGATTACACTTTGTTAGAGAAGTAACTGTTTAGTTGTTTTTCTTGCTTTTTTTTTAAACAGGATGAGCCAAACAATGCCCCGAGGCTCTGGGTTTTCCAAAGGAAGACCTTCACCCTGATAACCACAGCACCCCTTGGAAGAAGTGGGGGGCTTCCTTTCCCACTGGGGCAGGGCGCGAGAGTGGGAACCAGACACAAAGAAAACTGAAGTATGGGTGATCCAAACCCCCTCCCCCAAGTAGCCTTGCTTTTTAGCATCATGGGTTAGAAGTTTATAAGAATTCTGGATCCATGGTTTCCTATGGTCGCTTTTACAGATCTTGTTAATTTATTACCCGTGGTTACACTTTGAATGGAAATCATGAAGAAATGGCAAAGGAAACATGAGCTAATTTTTTTCCAGTGACACATTTCACTGCTATTTAAATAGCCGTTTTGCCAAACCAAACACAGCGCTTACAGCCAGCAGTGACACATGAAGGAGATCACTGTGGCCGATCCTGCCTGCGGCATCCAGAACAGGCGAGACTTTCTCTCAGCTTCCCCAAGGGCCTGCCGCCAAGGGGGGTAGACTGGGGGGAGCTGGAGCCTGGGGCACAGCTGGAGTCCTGAGCTGGGGTGGCTGCAGCTCCCCCACCCCCTCCGCCCTCTCCCAGGCAGGGCAACTTCCCTCTTTCCCGGAGCCCCCACGCCTCACCCCCCAAGGGGCCCTGGGGTGACCGTTTCCCAGCAGCCTGGGAGGCCCCCCCAGAGCGGGCCACTGCCTGGCTCTCACTGCTGATGATTTGCTCAGGCCTCTAACTGGGAACATTATCAAGTTGTATACAACCAGAGATAGGCTTCGGGGAAAGCCGCGCCAGCTCTGCTGCAGTTCTGTGGTGGCAGTGGCCATGACCGTGACCATGCTTGCACAGGGCGCCTTTGTTGGGCAAACCCAGAGCCTCTGACTTCTCAGCAACACTGGCCTCTGAATCTTTCTTGGTCCCCGGCTCCGGGGCTGTGATGTCACTGAGCATTTATTAACTTTTCAAGAGGCCAATTGAAAGCTGTGGCATTTGGCAAGAGATAAGCCAGGGCCTGAGAGCGTGGAGAGGGGGACAGGCACACAGAGGCTCTGGTGATGGCTGATACCGGGAGGCAGTGGAGGGGAAACCCTTCTTGATACTGGCCTTGTCAGAACCTCCCCGGGACTAAAAATGCAGAGGAACTGGGGGAAGTGAAAAAGCACTGGCCCTTGGGGTCCTTGGGTGGTTGTCAACCGCAGGGGCCTGTGGGAGCCCTGTGGCACCGCCATTCTCATGGTGAGCTCCGCTGGTGAACAGTATGTGTGTGTATGTGTGTGTGGGGGGGGGGGGGGGGGCAGCCTCCTGGAGTGATCCAAAAGGGGCATGATATGGGGAGAGAGCAGCCTGAAGGGAGGAGCCCTAGCCGGCAAGAACTAGGGTTTCAGCCACACCCAGGCCCCACTGGATCTTGAAGGAGACCGGTCACACTCTATTCCCCGCAGTGGGATGCTCTGTAGCCCCCAGAATCCCCTGCAAGTGTCAAGGTGGGCAGAGCAGAGGGGCTCTGACAGGATTCGGGCAGCAGGCCTGCTGGCATGCCCGGAGAAACCACTCTCTCTCTCCTCTGCTTTCCAGGGAGAAAAGCCACTTTAGTGAGGCTCCGGAGAGAAGTTAACTGTCGTTTTCCCTTTGCCAAAAAGTATATTAAATTCACTGACCACATTTTTCCAGACCCAAGCGCGGAGGACATTAGATGCAACACACACTGGCTGGGCTCTGGTGCGCTGGGCACCACACATATTTCATTTTGCATTATTAATATTTAAACCGAAGCAGCTGTTCTCCGTACACACGGAGCCCAGGCCCGGGGCTCCTACAGAGGCTTCTCCCTGCGGCCAGATGTACCAGCTAGGAAGCCCCTTGTTGACCCTCGGGCCTTGGGCCTCCGGCGGTGAAGTTCTCCCGCCTCGCCATCCACTGATCTGCGATGACATTTCTGGGCAAGAGGGCTTGGTGGCTTGTTGGCAAGAACAGATTCCGTTGACCCGGGTTAGCTGAGATTCAGGAGGACTGGGCCTGAGCAGATTTTTGAGAGGCAAAGTGTCGGCTTGAAACACCAGCCTCTCTTTCTGCCCCAGGGCTGGGGACCCCAGACTTTCACTCTTCTCCCCAATCTTTCTGCCTTCGGGACTTTTGTACCTTGAAGCCTGGAGTCGTCCTCCTGGGTATTTGCACCTGACAGCCTCATCTCTAAGCCTGGGTAGGGAGACGCTTGCCTGAGTCCGGGGACACTGTGACCAGCACTGGCAACAGAGCCCTTCCCAACCCACTCAACTCTTTCTTCCCCAGGACCCTCAACTCCAGTGCCTGCGGCTGCTCTGTTTCCCAGACACACCAAACACTGTCCTTCCATAGACCACTGTCCTTCTACCTGCCTCTGAAGTCCCAGGGTAACTGTCAGCTCCTCTCTGCTACCACCCCCACCCTCAGGAGGAACTAACTACTTACTCCTCTCTCCTCCATAGCCATTTGTGCCCTCCTCTATTTTGGCTTAGATCACATGATATTGTAAACTTTTCTTTGTATACTTATAAAAACTAGTAGTTATCGAGTGCTTTCTATGGCTATGATGCCTTAGGTCAAATGATACATTCTATAATTCTCACAATAACCTTATGAGATGGGTTCTATAATCATTCCCAGTTTACAGATGACAAAGCTGAGACTGAGAGGTGGTGAGTAGCTTGCCCAAGGTTACATAACAAGGAGTATCAGTTTCCCTCAGAGACCACAAGCTCCTCAAAGAAGGGGTCATGGTCTTGTGCCTCCGGGGTTTGCCTAACATGCTGTCTCAGTACAAGTGCTAAACACATGTCTGTTGTGATAAAATTAAATAAGGCAAGCAAGAAGGTTTTCCCAAGCAGGACTGTGGAAACATCCCAGCATCCCCATTTCTTTAGGTGACCATCCCAGCTCTAGCTCCTAGGGAGTGGGGAGTACAAACGTTGTAGGAAGCCAGAGCAGGATTCAAATTCCAGTTCCACCTGAATTTAAACTAGCCATGTCTCCATTTGCCCATTTCCAAATTGGTGAAAATAATAATATCTACCTTTTGTAATCTTTACCACAACCAATTCCGTCCTGCCTGGGCTGGGTGTGAGGAGGAAGGAGTTATAGTGCATGGAAGTGTAAGGATTAAGAAGTGATTTGCAGAACCATCTAACAACCCCGCTCTTGCCATCTTGTAGACATACACATGATGACAATGAACACACACACACTAGGGTTCTTTGATTGCACTGATGATGACAATGTGTTGTATGTATACAGGCTCCATAAGGCTCTGCCTCTGGGATCTCTTCATTTAACCATCACAATTTTTATAAGGCGAATGTTACTATTATGATCCTGTTGCAGACATCTAGTGCTGTGTCACAGCCTCCCCAAAACTTAGTGACTTAAAACAAGAACATTTCTCGCGCTCACAAATCTGCAGTATGAGCAGGGCTCAGTGGGGAAGCCCTTCCTCTCGTCTCCGGCACCAGCTGAGGCAGCTGGGAGACCAGGGGCCAGAATCATCTGCAGGTTCTCACTCATCGGTCGGGCCCTGATGCTGGCTGTCCTCTGAGACCTCAGCTGGGATTCCCAGCCACAACCTTACACATGCCCAGCCACCTGCCCTGGGCTTCCTCACAGCATAGTGGCTGAGCTCCAATGTGTGTGTGCAGGGGGCACGGGGAAGAGAGAGAGAGATGCCAGCCAGTGGAAGCCATACTTGTTATGACAGCCTAGGAAGTCCACCTGTAACTTCTGACACATTCGGTTTGTTGAGACAGTCACTTTGTTGCCCAGGTTCAAGGCGAAGGGACATAGACTCTGCCTCCCAATGGGAAGTGGCAAGGTTCCGGAAGAGCACTGGGGATGGAAATAGTGCCTCAGGCTTATTCAGAAAATGCACAAAGTCCCAGGTTACAGAGGTGAACGCTGAGGCGAGGAGGCCCCCTGACCTGTGTGAGAGCAGAGCGCCCATGAATGGCAGAACCAGGACTCAGGCTCAGGTCTGCTGTCTCCAAGTCCTGCCTTTTCCCACTGAGCGATGTGCCTTCCAATCCCACCTGCCAGGGCTTCAGAAAGGCCCAGCCCTCCCCCCATAATGGTTTTGTGTGTGGGTTTTTTTCAGTTAGCTTGCCCCTTCACACACACACACACACACACACACACACACACAGCCACTGCCAAACGTTCTTCCAGCAGTCCCTTCCCCTGGACCTGGTGAGGGGAAGTGCTCCTGAGTGGCCCAGACCCCACTTGCTGCCTCACTGCCAAGCCAAGCTGAGCTGAGCTGGGGACCCAGGGCGGCCAGGAGCCAGAGCTGGGGAGTCCTGATGTTCAGGGGGGAGGGGAGAATGAGGGGGGGTGCGGGGGCAGCGTCCAGAATGTGTAATTCCAGACGACAGCAGGAGCTAAGAAGACTGTGGGTAATTTGGGGAATTTTTGGAAAATGTGAGTGTGATGTCAGCCTGAGTGAGAGGAAAGCCAGTGGGGGAGGGTGCGGGCGGGGGAGTCCTGGGGGGCTGGCAGGGAAGGCAAGGGCAGGGAGTTGTAACGGGAGGCATAGTTATTAGTCTAGAAAAGTTTAACTTGAAGCTCCCAGCCTACCCCCTCGCCTCTGCCCAGCACGGACAAATCACACGATGTCACTAAAACCCATGCTGGC